>NC_080672.1:66013700-66315405 GCF_030247195.1 Topomyia yanbarensis
TCGATGTTGTGTTGCATGAAATTCTTCACAATGACGCTTCCAGCCTCGGTTAAACTTCTGGGAACGTTGACAGTACCACATTACGCGCACGATGTGTTACTTCCCTGAGGAATGTCGCCGTTATCACCTTTTGGAACTGTTCCACCAAGCGCACGTTTGGTCTAATACGAAATTGTTTGAAGTCAGTTGCAATGACAATTCTCGTAGTAGAAAGCACGTTTGAATCTGTGGTTTTCTGATTTTGAAAGATACTGCTCTGTTTTTGCAGTGAATAAGCAACAAAGTAGTGGACATGAATTCCCTATTGGGAATTATGATTGCATAATGCCAGGCGGTTGGCTCCTTAGCCATAAGACAAGAGTACGTTTTCGCTTTCCCGTCAGCAAACCAGAGCTTCTGTTTTGCTTCCCGGGACATCACCCAGGATAAGTCAGTTGCTTAGACGTTCACATATGTCGTGCGAACTGTTTGGAATTTTTTGTGTCTAACTAGTCTAACTAATTTGGATTCTAGTTTAGATACATCGTCTAACTAGACACTCAGATGGTGCTGGTTACTGATGAGATGAATTCGAAACACAAAAAATCAACACTTAATTTAAGTCAGGTTTCGTTCCCTTAACGCGAAAATTGGTTTAATAAAATTTTCTTTATTGGGAATTAAGATTGCATAGTAAACATTAATTGCTTGGTTTATTGATAGGGGACCCGGGGCTATTAGGACCGTGGGGTTAATTCAGATCTACTCGATTTCTCAGAAAATCGTAAGACTTTCTGACTGTCGTACATATTCGTGGCAGTTCCATTCTGAAACATTAATTTTGACGGATGAATCTCATTCTGCAGAAACGAGATACAACGTGTTTTATTTTTTTGTCACCCTCAAAACAAAGAGCATTATAATGGTAAAGCCGTGATTAAAGTAGCAATTAAAAGTGAAAAAATACCAGGTTAATGTTCTGGGAAGCTTGAGACCTCTATTTTATGGAATGATTCTTGTTTAGCTGAAAACACAGATATTTTCAAAGCGCGCTTGCCATATTTGTGCGAAATGAGCGTACCGGGCTATTTGATCCCCCATTCCACCAACTACCGTTCAGCGGCTTGCGGCTACGAACACGATTGCACAAGCCACAGCAAAGAAAATACATGATGCGCCAAGCAACAGCTGTAACCGTCCAGATTTTTTTCACCACAATAATTTTTTTGTGCTGCTTAATGAGTTTCTCCAATAAAGATTTCATAGGTAAACACAATTCCATTGCAAAAAAAAAATTAAAAAAATTGCGGGTCCGAATGGCCTTGTAGGGAGGTCCGGATTATCCCTACATTGTAAAAGGATGGAAAAACGTAGAGTTTTGCGTATCGTCGCCTAGCGTTGCAGATGAGCTTTTATGGCACCAAAATGCAACTGAGGTTTCAAACTAACAATTGGGACCTTTGACCGATAAATTCTTTAACATCTATCCACCTAAAAGGGCAATTTGCTTAGGTAGGTCAGGATAGCCTCGGGTTCTCCCACCTATAACAAAGTATTTTTTTCTTCGGCTCTGGGAGAGATTAGAAGGTAGACTGAAGCATTTAAAAGCTTATCAATAAAAGTATATTTTTTAACATTTTATGTCGCTCTAGTGTTTTTTTAGTTTTTTTTGGACAAGAACATCCCAGCACCGGTATTTTCCCGGTACTGAGGGATACAGTACTGGGGAACCGGCTTTCGCGAAAAAGGGTCGCAACTAGGAACCCTATGTACAAGCTGACTATGTTGTCTCTGTTATAGAACCACACGTCCAAGCGGTTGAGGGTCAAGAAACCTTTAGTGAAGATGTAACCAGTTCTGTTGGAGTCTTAGTTCGTATGCTATCAGGGGTTGGCAAAACCGAAGAGCGTATGTTCTCCAAAAAATGTGAGCTCCCTAGCCAAAGGAAAAATGAGGCGGTTCGACAGCTACATTCAATATAATCAGGCTAGGTATCGCTGCTTTGCTAATGCGGTTTACCGAATACTCAACCAACAACCCCGAAGATTTTAAATGCGGATACAAGATGAAACCATCGGGAATGTTTAGCGGAAATATATTGTAAACTCTGTACTTGCAACGTCAGAATGCTGATGGACCCTGAAAAAGTCGATGATGGACGAAATTGCAGTGTTTCGGGAAGTTTGATAAGAAAGCACAGGAGAACAAGAATTCCGCGCAGTGAACCCAACTCCAGGCACCTCGTGATAGTACCATATCTATTGCAGTAACCAGTAGCGACGGGTCATCAGATAGCGGCCATTGGGTATCTGCGTGTTGGAAATAAAAAACAAGTTTTTCTACTATACAAAATGCAACCAGTTGTATGAAGCAATCCAGCGCTTAAACCTGGGTGGAAAAAGAAATGCTTTCAGATTGATTAATTGGCCTCTTATTCCCTATCTCATAAACTCGAGCGTACTAACTATAATTACTACCTGTAGGATACTCCACCGTATTCTGTTAGCAGACTACCACAGCTGGCTGAATCCTTGGTCAGCGAATACCTAACGAGTTTCGAGAAAAACAATGTACGACGGATCAAGTGAATACCCGATAAATCCTGAATGTGTGTTGATTTCAAAGCAGCGTTCGATTCAGTTAAACAAATCAATTTGTGGCTGAATCCTTTGTCAGCATTTTTAATTCAATTGTCATGAAATGTTAACAAAATTTCACGCAAAATACTAGAAAACCATCGCCGTGATTTTTCACGCATCGTGCGATAAAATTTTCAACATATTCACTATACTATTAAGTTATAAGTATATGGATTTCATTAAATTTTCTTTACCTCAACACAGAAATAAAAACAACTGAATTGTAAACTTTATTTGGTTGTGTTTAACGTTGAAACATACTGATTCGGCATAGATGTTACAACGAAGGCATGATTGTTACACGTTACACATCAGTACGGCATTAGGCCTATTTTTAGCGAGCGAATAGTAGAATTTGTTGTAGAATTTTTGATTTTCTCATATCGACAAATCATGTAGTCTCTATGTACAATATTTACCCTCTTAATGTAACGTAATACAAATTCTGCACTCTGTAATGAAATGTTAGTGATCCTCATCCTCAAAAGCAATTTCAAAGAAATCTGTGAAATTACACACATTCAGACGACTCCTTTTCAATTTTCTCACACGGCCATTAATCCACTTAATAATGCCAGTCGGAAATGGACAATTTTACAGGGTTTTTTGCTCGACCACTTGTTGTTGCGCTGCACGTCATGCAAGATTCGTTGATCGTGATTACCAGCGAGCTTATAACTTAAACTTATTTCGTCCCCCTTTCCACGACTCGCTGGGGTGCCGACGGAAAAGTTGCATCATTTGCGTACAATATGCAATCCGAAAAGGGCATATTTAACGGCTTCGGTAGCCATAAGCGAACGGTGGTAAGAAAAAAGTGGCCCAAAATTAAATCGCGCAATCCGTTAGCTAACCTGGACATGGCTTCATGCACCACTGACAACGGCAATAATAATAAACAAAAGAGAGAACAACCGACCAACACCCTTTCATAATGAATTCCGGAAGCCGAGTGGCAAATCGAAAATCGCATAACCATTACAACCGTTTATACCATGATGGAGGAGCACAGCTCCGAACAAAAGCGAGACTGCGCGTACGTATGTACTTTAGAGGCTCGAAAAATTTAGCCCTCGCTCCAAGTTCGTTTTTTATTTGTTTTGTCGTTAACATACATTATACGTGCAGTCAGTGGAAGCAGCTGATTGGGATTGAAACGGAAACTCTGATTGGTCAACTGTCTGAATGTCATTGCGCATTGCAACGTGCTCTCAGTGCTGTCAATCAAATTGTTTCTCGCTTACTAGCTTGATTTCATCTATGTGTCACATGGGAAATTCTTATACGCTAAGCGGAAAACGAGTTTACTGGAATATCATCATAATGAATTTAGAGGTATTTTCTCGGCTGTAGTATACACTACATTGCTTTTGTAGAACCTGTTTATCAATACTATTCTAGTAAGACTTTAGCGCCCAAAATGTTAAAAGAAAATTAATACTCAAACATTTTTATGACTTGCGGGTATATTCTACCAAACACAGGGTAGTTTTGTGAAGCTCACAACTATTCTTCAAACTCCAAGAAACTCCTACGTTCTGAAAGGCAACCGTAAGAATCTTTGGGAAGACTTAGAAACTTCAACGATCTTTTTCGAAATCATGGGATCCTACAATCTTCGAGGCGACTTTAGGTACTCCTTACTGCGAGCTACAAGAAAATTCTATAAAACTTAATATTGTTCAACGAAACCTATGTTCCCAGCATGTAGGGAATGCCCCACAAAACCCGCGTATTTTAGAGTTATCCGAGCCTCAACCTTTTCTGATATCAATTAATAAAATTTTAATGTTTTTCGATAGTGGTTAAACTTTGTTGGCATCTTAGAACAAACGACTTTTCGTGAGATAAAATTTTGGCCCTGAAGATGTCTCACAAGAAAATCATTAAGTATAATATCCATATAAGGTTCCGGTCAGTTCCAGAATTTTTCGCTTCTTCCGATACCGATTTTACGGAAATGAATATCTTGGCATATTTTAAACAGATTTTGATTCCGTGATCGACAAAACAAAGCCTTCAATATCATCAACTAAACTTCAATCAAGCGTAGTTACTGCTCAAGCAGTAACGAATGCCGGAACAATAGGACCTACGCTCTGTGTTTCTGATAACTATGTGAGGTCTATTACCTCCAAATCAACAGCCAGCACTGAAAAAACGAAGAGGCAAAACGCAAAAAAACGCGGATGTGTCCAACACACAATCTCAACCGTGAACTTTTGCAGAACACCTCTCGATTCGATTCCAGAATGTTGCCATCATAACTGTTCATATTATTCGTAATCATCTCAAATATTTATAAAGCGACATGACGGAGTCTCAGGTTAATTTTTATAACCAACACTCTGAGGTATTAGTGTTCTCAGCGATTGAAGTGAAAGTTATTAGTATACATCTTAAACAAAATGATAAATGGGCATGTTAAGAGAGACTCCGATAAATAAAACACGATCCAAACTCGAATTCATCCATTACCTCCAAATCAACAGCCAGCACTGAAAATACGAAAAACATGCATGGATGTGTCCAACACACAACCCCAACCGTGAACTTTCACACAACACCTCTCGATTCGATTCCAGAATGATTCCAACATCAAAATTTATTTATTCGTTATGTCTTGTATCTACCACACTGATAGAAGAAAAAAGCGAAAGTTTCTATTTTTGTAAACTGCGACCTATGTGACCAAATAGAGAAAACTAAAACAGGTAAAAGATGACGGGTTAATTGGAGGATGAAAAGTATGTGCCAATCGTAACAATTAACATTCAGCTTCTAATTGGAAATATTTAAGGTGTAACCTAACGATACAATGGAAATGAGCTAGTTTGATCGTAAAGGTTTCGTAATCATGTATTAATTGGAAGACGAGTGAAACCACTTCTTCCGTTATACCGGAACCATAACGTTTGATTGAACCATGCTAGCGTCAATGATTGATCATTGGTTATTACTTCAGTCATGCTAAATTACGTTATAAACTTAACCAATTCAACTGCTTCGAAATTAGCTTTAATTTACCCATTTGTACCGCCCCATCGTATACCAATAGTAATTCATTACTCTCTAACTAGATCCAGGGATATCGATTTCCCCAAATTTCATACATCGCATCGCGTGCTAATACACCCATCAGCAGTGAGTACCGAACCATTTGTAACACTATATACTCCGGGCCTCGGCTCGTAACGCTTTCGGTTCCTAATTCGCCTAAATTGGAAAAATAAAAACATGAATTACTATGCGGCAACCTTCGATATCGCGTCGGTTGGAAAAGTTTGAATTAATGTACATTCAGTATGGTCAGTGGTGAATTGAAACGGCGGAACGTAAACAGTTTCTACCATTACCCACAGCTAGTATGAGTGAGTTCGTTTCTGGGTTGTGACAAGGCAGACGACCAGTCTGCTTAAGGTGAATTACCCTTAGTATTTCAACCTAAGCTTTTTTCCAGATGCAGTGACAGACTACGATACAATAGGGTAGGATCCAATTAGAGAGGATGCCACACCATTGCGTTAATACTCAATGATAGATTTTGTATTAATTGGTACATTGATTTTTTCTTTGATTCTAAGAAACAATTCAAAAATAAGGTTATAATGCTAAATGTGCGCTACAAACTTTGAATGGAGTGCCCCTATTTTTATCCTAATCGGCGACAGAACGTGTAGCCATTCGACATGTTGCAAGCTTTTTTTCTCGGTTAACTCTTGAACGTTGTTTCTACAGAATTTCGTGTATGGTGGAACTGTATAATAGTGACACAGCAATATTCAAAATCAACAGCCACTGCGTTGAACTTGTATTTTGTTTTGGCTTAAGCAATCTCACTATCAATTCATCCATATCTATTACCTTTTACATGAAGTTTTTGTTACGTATTTACAGGTATATGGTTTCAAGTGCTTATCTGATATTCAAACGTTTCCCTGAATTATAATTATATTAAACAAACCTGTAGAATGCAATCAAAATTTAATTTTGACTTATCACAAAATTTTTGGTAGCAAAGTATGAGACTCTTCGCTAACTGTGCTGTTAATAATATTCTTTCCGATCGTTTTATCCTTTATTTTATTTTATTTCTCAATCCAAAATGCTTCCCGGGTTTTTAAATGGCATTGCAATTATTGCGGTCCAAAGGATAATAATGCCTTGGTGGAGCGGTACAGAGAGGTCAACCCTTACGGGGTTCGCCCCTTAAACCTACACATAGAATTAGAAAGTCTTTCGACCTCTTTCGAAGAGCAGAGGACCCCAAGCTCGAAGCGTCTTAAAACTGCCTGCCGAAGCAGGCAGCAACTTGTCTCAATAACTTTTCAAATTGGTTCTAGCGCTGCGTTAGTAGTGGAGGATTTTGTTCGAACTGTAAGGCGCTTTGTTCATAAACTAGTCGCCATATGGTCGAACCCTGTTACTGTAACTGACCTGTACACTGAGAATCGGCTGAGAAGTTCGTTCAAATAGAAGGAAATAATTTTGAAAAGTGAATATGGTACCATGACTTTACTTTGCTAAGGAAAATATTAAGGGAGGTAAGGGTTTCAGCAAGAAAAAAAGCACTTTTTAGGGAATTTTTTTTAGAACCTTGGGTGAAGTGAATTGACCAAAACTTTTGAGTATTATAATGTATCATTTAAATAACATTCTGTAATTTTTCTATGCAAAAATGTCGACGAGCGACTCGGTGATGAAGCTTTTTGTGGAACCTCTCTGGAAAAAAAACAATTTGCGGAGGCAACTTAAGCCATTCAAAAAGTACTTAACCGATTTATTTCAAATTTTGCATGCGCATTCTATGTAAAAAATACCTAACCCCTAAGTTGAGTTTTTGAGATATTTTTTCAATTAGGGGTGCTTTTGATTGATTCTTTTCACCCAAATTTGTAAAAAAAAATCGCAAAAAAGTATTTTTTACACTAAAACTCTTAACTGCTCTTAAAGGAGTTAAATATTGGAAGAGAAGACGCTTTCACTAAAACTATACGTAAACTAACATAAACATATATGTAAAAACCTGATGTATTAAAATCGTTTTGTGCATGAAGGAATCAAAGCAAAATTTTAGTAAGTCGAGGAATTTTCGTTTCGACTTCGTCTCATCAGTATCTGACACTGACTTGGCGCCAGATAGATGCTAATCTAAAACTAAAAACAATATTTGTGTTAACAACATACCAACTGTTCGCTAGCGACATCCCGTATCTACAGACGACCTGTTAGCTGACGATAAACATAGCGCAATCGAACCTGGTGTTCCGAAAGCAAACCACTGCCTACATAGCACTGTGCTATATTTTCCCTAATAAAAAGGCATAACACCCTACTTTAGTAAGTAGAAGGAATAGCTTTTCGACGTCGTCTCATCAGTATCTGGCGCTAACTATCAATATTTTATTGAGTTACTCTATTGCCGGTGTCCTACTGATTACATCAAAATTTCACATTTAAATTTATAGTTTAATATGACCAAGTCGGTAGTAATTTGTGTATTATTTATTTTCCAAAATTAGCGTTGTAGAAATTTGACCAAAGGTATAGGTCTAAAAGTTTATGCAAATACTCTTAAGTAATAGGAAGAGCATTTTTGTGAGCATCAACCTTGAAAAGGACGTAAAAATAAACCAGAGTACCCTAAATTGGACAAGATATCACACAAGTTTTCCTAAACAAGAGAATAGTTTACTAGTTTGAAATTTGCCAAAAAAATACTTAGAACCTTGAAGTGCAATGTCGATGGTAAAAACAAGCTGTCATTGTAAATTTTTAATCAGGAATCAGAATACGTTGGCTCGAATGGGATGGTTCCCATGTTATTCGGATATTTATGCCTTGCCAAATCGTCACATCACTTTCCTGATTAAAAGGGAAAGGTAAGCGAAATAAAAAATAGGGAAAAGGAAAACGACAACACAAAGCCTGCCTATAGTACCTTTACTAGCCTATACTATCTAGGTACCCATTTATATATAGGCAACCACAAACCCGGACATGCAATTGCATTACTGCAGGGTTGTTACATATCAAATGATACGAAGTACCGTAATCGGATTCACAAAGATCACACGAACAATACTCAGCATGCTGAATATTGGCCATGTGATAATCGAGTTTGCATTGTCCAGTCAGTATCTTGAGCACAATATTTCATTTGTGCTTGGAAAAATGCAAAAATTCTTTGACATTTTCAGACTTACATCCGGCAGAAAAATATTTGTTTGAAAACAAGTTTGCAAGCTACGCGAATGGTTGGCATATTCGGATTCAGCCCAAGAGCAAATCTTGTGCTTTGTGCTACCAGCTTTGTCCAACCTATCGACAGTGGTAGAACTGGTTCTTGACCAACAAAGTCAATCGCAACGCCGGTTCTAGCCAATTCATCTACCCATTTATTTTACAGTAATATCGGAATGACCGAGCATCAATAATGAGTATGAAATGCTAAATTCTTCGATTTGAGTTCGACGTGCGATTACTAATTTTAATCTCGAATCTGCCGAACTAAGTGCTTTTAAGGCAGTCTGACTATCACAGCAAAAATAAATTCTCCTACCGAAAATTCCCTGTTGAAGTGCCGGTTGTAAGCTGCGACAAAGATTTCTGCCTGGAATACGGTACAGTATCTACTAACTGATTGAGATTGGTTTATTCTTTGTTCACGATAATAGACACCAGCACCGGTTCGGCCTTCCAAACGTTAACGTTAACGTAACAAACTACGTATTCTTCAAGTCGCCCAGTTCCATAGAAGTGGTGACAGCACACCACCTTGAGGACATCCTTAGACATTCAGTTGCCTTATCTCTACTTGTCTAAGCTATGAATACAAACGTCGACTGCTAAGCATTGCATACATCCAGTTCGTGAAGGTACTCCATGACCTCGTGCGCCTCTCAAAAAGGATTCAAAATACACCTTGTTAAAAGCACCATCAATATAAAAAACTCCTAAGCTTGATTAATTTTTCAGGCAGCAGGAGTTCGCCGAAACTAAAATCGCCGAAACAAACGTTCCACTCATTTGAGAAGGAAAGAGGTCGTCAGACTGACCGATCTTTCTTTGTTTCCTAATAAGTAACGCGACCAAATGAATTTTACAGTTATTTCCCGCTAAGCTAATAGGATGTATCATGTTGCTAGACTACAAGTAAGAACATTCAATTAGCTTGAGATTACTGGGTAGGGAAAGCCACGGCAAAGAGGGACTAGTGTGCCTTTACCTGGAGACATGTTGGTGGACTTCAGTGATTCGTAGTTATGCTGCCTAAACTCGACCTCCACCACCAGAAGACAAAAGTTAAGCCTGTAGGATATTAAGCCCGTTTCTAATGACCCCGCCATTCAAGTGGGAACAAGGATGTGAAGATCGGATCATTATCTGTATACTTCACATCCTTGTTCACACTTGGGTTATATGGCTCTAATTTTTCATAACTTTCCCTGCCCTGTAATCTCTAGCTAACTGAAGGTCGTTAAAATGTAAAAAAATGTGACTACATAATAGTCGAAATAAAAATGAAAAAAGAATAAGTAATAACTGTTTCAAAATATGCTTGCAGTGGTGATTGATATCCTCTTTGAAATAGAACTGTAATTATTCCATCATTTCCTGGAGACTTATATAGAGCAAAACTTTCAATCGCTCATTTGATCGATTCTGTTATCACAATTCTCCGAGCAAAAATGCCCAACAATCAGAAATACCTGAAAAAACTCTGGCTTCTCCAACCACTTCGCCCAGAGGATCCAAAGGGCATTTCTGTATCCCGTGCGAGCCAACTTAGATGCCTCCGACCCGTCCCTGCGTCTGCAATTCCAAGCTCTTCAGCATAACTTTTTAAATCGAACAAGTTCGGTATTTCACCGAGGGGTTCCTCCAGAAGCATGCATAACTCGAAGCGGACAAGCCTCTTGGTATGCTGCTATTATGACTGAGTTTGTATTATCTACGACCTCATCCTTGGAGATTCAATCGTTGGAACGTACCCATGAAATCTAAACGCCAAACCCTCTTTGTAGAGGCCCAGTTCGTTGATTTGGTATTACGATATCTATCGAGATGTTTAAATGATTCGACCTCGTTGGGTATGAGCCAGTTTGCCAAATCATGCGTAATACCGTCAGAGCAGAGAGTTACATCAAACACCGTTTTTCATGCCAGATCGTGCAAATGTTAGGCAATTTTCTGCATTAAGTGTATGCAGATTTGGAATACTTAAGTATTCCATCAATTTGATATCTGAGCTGCCGCAAATTATGTGGTAAGCAAATGTATCACTGTCGATTATGAGTCGACAACCCTTGTAAAACCATTAGAACGTGATGCGATAAATATGTCAGTGATCACTATGCTGCAAATATGTCGAGCATTAGACGTATTTCTTGATTATATTATCACAATCATGAGGAGACGGGCATAGCGTAGTTGGTGAATCAATTACCTTGTACGCAGCTCACCTGGGTTCGATTCCCAACTTTACACATAGGGTTAGAGATTTTTCCAAAAGATATTTCTCCAACCCGAAAAGAGGCGAATGACCCTAAGGTTTTAAAGCCTCTATAATCAAAATAAAAAAAAATATCACAATCATATTTACTGTGACAGTAGAATATCGCATGTTTTGAGGTCGGATATAATCAGAAAATGTGATCATCCAAAACCTTTGGAATAGTTCGACAACTCACATATAAATAATACATCCAATAATCTTTAGACCCCAGACCCTTTTACCCTTTGGATGCTACCATGAACACGTCAAAACTCTTGCTTATTAGGGGAAACCATTAGTTCAGAAAATCCGCGAAATAATTTACATGGATAAGTTTTAGTATGATTTAAGTTCAGTTTACTCCTGCTTTCGAAAAATAAAATTGTCCTATGGAGAAGGCAGTAGTGGCACAGCTAAGCCCCGTGAGATCCTTAGTTCAGGCGTCTAATTTATATTCAGAACTCATTGAAGACTGTACAATTTGAACAAAACGATGACAGTCTGCTCCGCTTCTAGTTTTTTTCTCATTGAAGTGTGAACCATTGACAAATAGAACCAAAATAAGCGGTCCCGGGTGACTTCCTTGCGGCGATTTTCATTCGATTTCTCAAATAGTTTGTAAAAGGGATAGGACGTTTAGAAATTGAAAACTAATCTATGTGCTAGCCTTACACCTTCTCCACTCAGCGTAGCCAAATTGGAAACACTTGTCACATCACATGATGCACGGCGAGTAGTACAGTTTACTGTCGCAACTGCCATGTGACGACCATTACCGTATCGAAAACGGACGTGTTAAATTATAGTTTGCGATAAGAAAGCTTACCTGATTGCATATTGAAGGTCGGACTCATTCAAATTGGATTGGGTGGAAACGGATGCATTGCCCCAAATATGCATGTCACATTTCAAGGGTATAAGATTTTAAGCTGGACTGTCGATGGTTTTAAACATTCCAAGAAAGAGTCAATAAAATAAATACATATTTTATCATGCTGCATGTCCTATTCTGGTCTGATGGGATCTAGTTAACGCGCTCTTCGGTTCCATTAACTAACTTCTATTTCAGGAAGAGTGTCTCTTTGAAATTGAAATCTGACGAAGTTTGAAGTTCTTTCGAAAAATGTGCGATTTTTCGATTACGTTGTGTGATATCAGAAATTACAGACACCCATGAATAAAACCGAAACATCGAACAGTTACCACCGAAAGTGAAATAGGCGGGTTAGACGCCCAAATATGGAGAAGGTGAGAAAAAACAAAAAAAGAAATAATTAAGTTGTTTTGTTGTGGCGCTGGCAAACAGAAGAAATGTTTTGTAACGATAAAAGCAACACGCGTGCCCGCTGCAATCTGTTTCGATTATGTTGCCGTCGTTTCGATGCGGAAAACCATAGACATAGGCGGCTGGGGAACCCATTTGTACCACCGGCTGAAACCTCAACAATATGTTCACTGTAATAGCGAGTAATCGGTTCGGTTTCGCCAAGCGGCGGCACGATGGATAGAAAAGCAAATACACTTTGTTTGATTTGCGATTGGAAAATCAAGTCAATTTTCAGTCTAGAGGTTCAATGACTTGGAATATTAATGCCATTGCAGTTTCTCCGAGCAGCTGATTTAAGTCAAAGTTGTTTGCCGTTCTATTAATCAACAATTCGTTTATGTTTGTTCTGTGAACAAAATGGGCTACTGCATTGTTAACTGAAAGTAGCAAGTGTCTTACTCAAAGTTAAAGCTATCTCCACACGAGGCGACAGAATTCACCCCACCAAAATATTCACGATGTATCTAAGTACGTGTTTTAGGCATCTACTGAGTCGCCTGGTGGCCGGATACTCTAGTAACACTAGTGGACACAGTAGTATATGCGGCCTGCGTCGGAGTCGGATGAGCATTCCTTCCCTTTCCTGCTGCAATCTACGTTCGGTCCTGGCCGGTGTCGGTATTGTCGAATTTAACATTATTATCGTGACGTTTGACATATCTTACCATAAAGGTACTCAGAACGTTTGACGAGTGCTATTAGTTGTATTCACATTGTCTTGAGAAAATCATCTCGGAAAAAATGGAAATGTATCGTAATATAAAAACATTTCCGTGTGATTATTTATACAACTTTCGTCGAAAAATGAGTACCTTCCCTTAGCTTGAAGGGTTTGACGGTATTGCAAACATCATCAAGCATATTTGTGCATCAGTTTTAAAGATCTTTTGCAGACAACTGCTTTAAGATGGTCATTTCATTGCACCTCGTACAGTGGTGCATCGAGGAGATCGAGAGGGCTTATAGGCCTATTTTAGGTTTGTGTCCATCCATATATCACATGGACAGTTTAGGGGAGGGTATGGGGTACGAAAAGCTCCACGTTTGTCCATGGAGAGGGGGGTTGGGGTATGAAAATTGTCTACGTGGACTATTGATCTTTTTTTTGAATGTAGAACAAATTTGGACCCTTATTGACGGTTCCTTTTTTCTATCCAATTTTTTCCCAATATAAGTAAACACTTAATTCGAACATGTTGTTCTATAACTGGCATTACACTATTTTGCTCTCAGAAACATTTGATCCAATCTTCTGTAATTTCGACAATTCCTATTATTTTTTTGGAAGTGATAACTTGATATACGATCCAATACAAGAATTGATGTTATTTTCATTTTGCCTTATTATAATAAACGCAAAGATGTGTCTTATAAACACAAAAAGTTAAAAAAATTAGATTCATTTTGTTCAAAAACGAGATAAAGGATAAAAGTTAAAAGTTAAAAAAACCTATAATTCAGTGGACAAAATTTACACAAAATATTTGTTTTTAGGATAACATTCAGCATCAGAGTTGTCCGATACATTGGAAAAAACCGTAATTTTCAGAAATTAACTTTTATAAAATTACCGGACAAAAAGTGGGAACAAATGTCTACGTGGACATCGTGGGTGGAGGGAGGGATACAGCGATTGTCCACGGAAAAGATCAAAAACCGACGTATTTTTGTCCACGTGGTATATGAACGGCCCCATTTGTGTTTCTTCATACTCTGCCCCAGCCCCAACTATCGATCAACCACAAGTCTGTGCCCGCTGACTGACGAATCGACGTGAATTGGCTATTGCTGTGGGCCGTGTTTGCAAACAGTGTTCCACAGCTTAATGGCGGTGTTGGTGGACACGGCTCGCAGGTGGGGTCAGTAGAAATCTATTAGTGTTAGTGTAGTAATAATTGTAGTTTTTAGTACTAGTGTGTAACTGTTATGTGCTAATAGTATGTCTATCTGTGTATGTATTCGTCTCACTATTTGTGACAGTTTTGTCAGGGACTGGATGCAGAACTGGCGTATATGATACAATAGTGGGTAATTTATTGTGACGAGCGCAAATAGGATTCGCTAGTCATTTTTCCCTGGTATTCAATTCGATTCGTGGAATGATCGGATTGAATAAATAAAGGTGCGATTAATTGACCGAAGAATGGTAATGATTCATTTCCGGTCAGTATAGCATGATAAAATTCTATCAGTATACAATTGTCGTTAATGGTAATCGCTCATATCCACTAAACAACACCACACTATGGCGACATTACTGGAAATTCTTGTGATAAGTAAGAACTCACTCTTTTCACGACATACAAACCCATGCGATTGAACACGTTAACGCACAAACGCTCCAGCCCCTCGCGATGATACACGTGATCGTGAAGCCCCTATGCCCGCACATATCAGATACCATACAATGAATATCACTTTCAGAATCACGGCCCGCTGCAATTGGGCTTAAGCAGAGACTTATTACCATATCCTAAGACTTATAACCATATCCTAAGATCCCCAACAACTACACACAAACAAGGTAGTAGAAAATCAGCCAAAATTATGGATGCCGTGCCTTCAACAACAAGGATTCACAGAGCCAACGTAATACCGCTAAAAGTTCAACTCTTCTCACCAGTACATCTGCACAACATTCAAAGGGGTTGGAATAAAGTGCCAAAAGAATACAAGAACCCCGAAATACAATGAGCCATAGATTTCGAAGCTGCAATCATAATGTCGCTGATTGATAAAAAATTATTCCGGTAAATATTTTGTTTTGGACAACGAAAATTACTTCCCTCTTTCAAATACGGGCATTCCCATAAACGATCGATAGTATTCCAGCGATAGTTCTACTATATTTCTCAACATAAAATAAAAGTTTTAACAAAAATGAGAACAAAAAGCGTGGTGGTTCAAGCCCACTGTTTGACTACCAATCAAGATGTGTACCAGAAAGAATGCTTGGAGAAAATTTATATCCGGTTTCTACTAAAACATCATACAGATGGACAATACGTGTTTTGGCCGGATAAAGCGACATCGGATTACGCCGAAAAAACACAATCGTTCCTGAATGAATTCCCATTTGATCCTTGGTTCGATCCCATTTATACCCAAAAACCACAACCCGGACTAATCTGCCTCAGTGTTGCCCAATTGTTCTTCGGGATTTTACGGTCCTTGGTGTATAAAAATAACTGGAGAGCCACGAATTGCAAACAGTTGATTGGTGGAATCAAGAAATACATTGGCAAATAGGATACGAAGGTCGTACAATGCATCTATTCCGATATCAAACGGAAGTTTTGCCGAACAACCCATTACGGACGGTTTTTATTTGACCACTATTTTTTCAAAAATGCACAGTGGTCCAAAATGTGAATTTAGCAGGAATTTTAACTTTTTGCTAAAATTAAATGACAACCTTTCAAAATGTTCCGCAAAATTGTTGTACTTTGCAAAGCCCTTCTTTTGGTTTAAACAGATGCTAGGGTGATTCTAATTTTAGCAATATTTAAAATTGAACTTTTTAATGATTCGAGATAGAGCTTTGCTGTCTTTGATGAAATTGTAGAGCAACACATTCTAGACAAATTTGCTGAAGACATACATGCTCTAGCTTTTATACTTTCCATTGCACGAACAATCCAAATGGAAGCTTTAGGGTGTTTCTTAAAAAAACGGTTTTATTTCTATAACTTTTGTAGTTTTTATTTTACACTAAAGTACCCTTTGACAACTTCAAGAGTATTTTAAGGCGCATGATTTGTTTTAAAACACCAACTACTAATCTCTTTTCGTTTCAAAGTTATGAGAACTTTTGTATAAAAAATATAACTTTTTCAAATAGCATTATCTTCGATTGGGCACTTTGCAGTATAGATCACCGATGGCAAATACGATATGTTTTTATATCTTGAAATATTTACTCAATAAATAGTTTATTTTTAGTCAAAAGTATATAAAACTTTCTATCGAGAGAAGCTAGACGTTCGGTATATTAAGACAAATTGTTCTTCAAAATATCTGAAAATATTTCTAAAATGATCTCAATGTAAAATCAAAACTGCAAAAGTTATACAAAGAAAACCACATTTTGAGAAACAATCCAATTTTTTTTGTTCAATTTCTTATAAAATGAAATGTGCACGATATAGAGTTTCAAGGTCTTCTACAAAGTTATTAAAATTTTATTTTGTGGAAGACAGCATAATTCTATCTCGAACCATTAAAAGGTTAATTTCCTGATTTAAATAAATTTGGAACCACCCTACTCACTATTTAAAATAATAGAAAAGTATTGTAAAGTGCAATATTTTATCATGAAAACGAAATTAATTTTTTGGGCCACCGTGAAAGTAATTTAAACATATTACAAAGGGTCAATTAATGAAAAACCAATTTTTTTATATAACTTTTTCAGTTTTTTAATTTTTTTTCCAACCTACTCCTCTGATGTGTTTGCTTTTGAGGGCGAACATTTTCTTCTAACACATCAAAACTCTAGCTTCTATCGTTCAAAAGATATAAGTACTTAATGTATCAAAAATAGATTATTTTGACTCAATTTTATGAAATTTGAAAAATATCGTATTTGCCATTTTTTGTTCAATTATAACTCTAATCAGTACCTTATTTATAGTTGAAAAAGAATGATCTTTTGTTTGCCCCAATGAGTTATAATGTTATTCCAAAAAAAACCATTCTTGGCGGAAAAATGGTCGTAACTTTTCAATGAAAATAGATATGTGGTGCCCTGAAAAAAATTATTCGGCTTAAAACAATCTTAAAGTTGTCTGAAGACTACTTCTGTTTTAAATCAATACCGCAAAAGTTATTTGAATAAAATATTTTGTCTAAGAAACACCCTAACCTTCGATTTTAAATTTGTTGTAAAATGAGAAGTATGACAACTAGAGCTTCATGTCTTCAGCAAACTTCCAAAATTTGTCGTTCTACAACTTCACTGAAGGTCGGTTGGCTCTAGCTGGAATGATTAAAAAGTTAACTTTTTATCTTGGTAAAAAGAAACCCCCCTGACTGTTGTTTTAACGAAAGGAAAGGGCTCAGAAACTACGAAAACTTCTCCAAAGACTTAATATGGCTAAGTTGTTTAGTTTTAGAAAATTTCAAAATTCCTGCTAAATTTGCATTATGGACCACTGTGCAATGGAGAACGTTTCTTTAATTTCAATAAACGAGACCTTTTTCAAGTACGTTTATCTTTTTTGACAGCTAGAGAAAAAAACTTCCAAAATTTTAGTTGCCACCATATTTGCCGACACGGAACTTGGTAACAATTTAACGATTGTCTGAATTTCTTCAAACTGTTTCGAATGTGTACTTTTAAAATGTTTATATTTGAGAATATGCCAAAAGGATTAAAAAAAATTTTCAAGGCCAAAAAACTCACAAACCTCAGTAACCATGATTTTTTGACCAAACTGATTAAGCTGATTCGTATGACGTTGAATGGGTTAAAACCAAGCGTTAAAATAACTGGAGAGACATCCGACTCATTTGTGACGTTAGATGGATTGAAGCAGTTCAACATAGTGCTCGAAGGTGCGATACGAAGATCTGATGTGCTAAGGAACGGAACCAGCATCACAAGATCTCACATGCTTATTGGCTTCGCGATAGTCACCGATATCGTTGATGTTGATCGCAGAGCAGTGAAAGAGGCATTTGTACCATTTAAAAGGGAGACTACAAAAATCGGAGTGACCACTACAAATTCTAACAAGACAAAGTACATGATAGCCGGCAGAGAGGGTGGCACTCAGAATGGTGTAGTTTCCGTGGTGGAAATCGATGGGGTACGTGCCAAGGTTGTCGACGAATTTATGTATCTGGGACACTAAGGACACACGGTAACGATGTTAGCTGCGAGTTAAAAAGAAGTGTTGCGTTTGCGAATAGAACGTTGTATGGTTTGCGTAGTCAGCAAAGTTCCGTAGCGCTTAGACACGCAGAAAACTTACTCGATACAAATCGGTAATACTCCCTGTTGTTCTGTACGACCATGAGACATGTGCGTTGGAGCAAGCATACTATCAAGTGCTTCAGAGCGGAATTCTGACCGGAACTATAGAAAATAGAAAATGAAACATGAGCTGTATAAAGTATCCAAGCATACTGACATCAGAAGGCTGATAAAATATGGCAGACTACAGTAGGCTGGACATGTAACGCGGATGTCGGAAGAAAAACTAGCTAAAGCTATGCTCAGCAGAGAACCTTAGGACAAAATATGACATTTTGTGACATATGGTGGAGGGGCAGTAAGCTAGAACATTACGTGACATGTTTTTACGTAAGAAGAAAAAGTATTAAAGAATATGTTACGCACTAGGGGTGGGGGATGAAGAAATTTGTGATAATTTGTTACAAAAGGGGGGGGGGGGGGAGTCAGTTTCGGATAATTTTTGCGTTGCGTGATATATTAATAATGGCCCTTACTTTTTATTATTCGGATTTCATATTCTCATACTCATACTCACATTTCAAAATGAATGACAAGCCCATGTCTGTGATTCTTAATTTTAATTATGTTCTTTTCTTTTTGTTTCCAGGTGGCAACCAAGATCATGAAACAGATGATCGAACAGTTCGCCGCGTACGACCTGTTTGGGCGGGACAACTACGAATACTACGCCCGGGTCACCGGCCGGGTCCTGCGGGTTCAGGACGAGTGGATCTGTTCGTTCCGCTATCCACCCCCGCCTAGGGGGAAAACAGCCCAGCAGAACTACGCGTGTAAGTTGGGAACGGCTAAGAGATTTTCCATGGTTTGATTCTTAGTTTTGTTTTTTCTTCGTTTCTGTTGATAACAGTTTTAGAAGACTGAATTAAGGCTGCCTAATGAGGGTATAAGATATTCTACCATCTCAGCGATTGAAATGTTTACTAGTGCCGTTCACTGAGAAATTTGGTGACAACTTGTTCGGTAGCTTTATTATTTTGCATTTTGTTTTCTTTCCCGATTAATGTTTGTAATAGCTAGTAACAAGTTAAATTCCAAAGATACTATTAGTAATCCATTCACTAAATAATGACCACTCGAACAATTTAACTAATGGTGAATAATATGTTTTACCTGTTCTATTTTTATTCTCTTCCTTTTCTATATTCACTTTCACTGGATTGAACGTTTCCTTGACCCACGTGCAATAACAAAATACCTGCATATACACAAACACACAAATATACGAATCAACCTTCAACCCGCCCGAGTAGTAAAACTAGCTTTAGAAACCGAGAAAACCTGGCTGCAGTGTGAATGCGAACGATGGGGACTAAGTACGTTTGATCGCTTCATTGTAACACTCTATTGTAGTTCTGTAGTGATTTCTCAACCTAGAGTCGTATCCGATAATGAGAAATCGCACGATTCTTTTGATTCGCAATTATTTTCGGCTCTCTAAACTGCACTAATCACGGCATTTTTTTCTTTTCATTTTCTTCGTTTTGATATTGTAACAATCATAACTGTATGAAAACGTGATCTCTAACCGGGCACGTATCGGTCATCATCCTGATCATCATCAACGCCACCACCCATCTCTTCACCGTTCCGACCCAATCCAGTCGCACAGGAAGAATCGCATTCGACGCCAGCCCTACTGACGACCGGCGGTCCCAACGTGGGCAACTCGGCCGTCTCCCTCGGCATCATTCCAGAGCACTCGCTGCTCGAGTCCTGCGCCCGGCTGTCGGTGTCCCTCGAGGGTCCCGGCATCTTCAACGTGCAGAAATCCAGCTGCTCCTCGTCGTCGCATTCGTCCTCGTCGACGACCCGGTCCGGTTCGCAGCACCACATGACCCTGGATGAACTGCGGGCGGTCAACCGGTACGCCGAGAGTACCAAAAGTCTATCCTACCTACCTCAGGTGAGGGTTATGTACTGAGATTAGTACCCTATTTTTTTCGCTACTACCTCTATCCGGATGTTTACCATCTACACTTACACTGATTCACACGGAAAATCTCTAACCCTAATTAGACACTTATGCTTAGTCTTACACTGTATTGAGTTGTGTATTTTATTTTTGGGATTTTCTGAACAAGAGTTTTTTTAATCGGTGTTTCAACTAACACTATAGATTTAGGGCTAAGGAATTTAGTGGGCCTCTCGTCTTAGTAGATTGAGTATATTTTATTCCACTGACATTCGATTCTCGTATTACTATAGTATAATTAGCTTCGCTGCTCAGGTAGGAGTAGGATTTCACTGCAAGCGCATTCAATCTCCTAGTATTACGTTTTATTTGTAGGAAATATACACCAAAGAAGCGAGTGTAACCATTTTGTTTCCTATTTTATTGTCTGAGTCACAATAGTTGTAGCATTTTCTTGTGTAGTTTTAGCAACTTATTTTTCAAGCATCACCACATCGCCGTATACCACCAGAATTGGAATCGACTGAATTTAAACATTTCCACTTAATCCGGCATAAAAGCGTTATAGGTTTAGTGTAGTTATAAATACCCAGTTAAGAAAATTAATTTCTTATTCTTTTTTTGTATCATAATTGGATTCTGATGTAAACTGCTTAATAAAATTTGAATGTTCAGTAAGAGAAATTGGAAACTCAGCGCTTTTTTTATTTTCAAATTATGTAATTTAAAGTTTCTTATGATCATTTTTCACTAAAAGTTTGTTAGTATATGTAGCAGTAGATATTCAAAGGACAAGTTTTGATATAATAGGACTGATACAAATCACATGAAAACTGTTCCCTTCAGTTCCCCACTCATCAATTATAAGAACACGCTGATTCATAGTTCACCATGTTCAATATACATGAACTTGTCGGTATTTGTAAGGTTAGGGGACGTACATATACCAAGTGGCAAAACACATAAATTTTGACCGCTTCCTTCTCCTGGACAGGTGTAAAGAATTTCTAGACACCTATATACCTACGCACGATATCGACGTGGACTTTTTCGATTTGTTTGTCGAGTAATTTCATTTAAAAGTGAAGCCACGGATTTTCCAAATAAGTCTGATTGCCGTGATGCTCTCAATGTGATCCTAGACTGAATGAAAATCGTTCAGGCTTTGTTCACAGATCTTCATAGTTTGTTTAGACTTGAAAATATCTCGTTTCTGAACAAAACAACGAATTTTTAAAATTTATTTATTGTTTGTGTTTCAGCTGACAAATATCATAATTAAAGAAAACTATTCTAAGATATATTCATTCTCCTGATCATATTTCGGATTGAAGAAGTGGTTACGCCAAATTCGACTGCAGATTCTACTGATAGAAAATGGCTGATCACTCCACTTACTGTGAGTTATATCCTACAGAGCTCAATGAAATGTTGGTTGTGGCGGGTGCGTGTAGGCATAAATACGTTAGGCATAATGCACGGAAAAATCCGTTCATAAATTCATGAACAAAAAATCACGGCTTCGTGAACTGAAAGATTTACGAAATTCGCGAATAAGTTACTGAACCTATGGATTATAAACCGCGTATTCACGAAACTATGGGAATTTTCAAAAAAAACTAGTTCGCGCAAAATGTACATAGCGTTAGATTGCAATGTTTGGTTGGGTTACTTTGAATATTCCCTGGACATGTTTAGCTTTTGTCATGATTCTTGTTCATACTTTGGAGATTACTGGATTATAGTTTATTAATTCAAACGATGTTCATGATTTCAGGAGCTTATGCCTCTGGAGTGACCACACAGTCATTATTATTATTATTGAGAGGGAAAAACCCGCGGGAGTGGATTTTCAAAAGCTCCTTCTCCCGTAGGCACAAAACCTCTATCTTTTAGGTATCAACAGTTAACAAACAAACCAAATGATACAATGACTAACACTAAACACTGCTTAAAATAAACACTTCTTAAACTCTATCTTACATAGGTAAAGTATTATCATTAACATAAAAAATTGGCTAACACTATCAGGTTTGTGAAAGGGTGCGCGAAAACAATTTTTTTAAAGAAGTGCGAGACAAATTGCAGTCAAAGACATTGTAACATTGATTGAACACTCTACACATGCTACTGACGGGTTCATTTTTCCATAATTAGTACGAGACACTGGAAGACGGACAAAAGAGTAGGAACGAAGGTTTCGGAGGCGAATATCAATGTTGAGAAGACGGAGTAAATCAGGGCAGTCAATGCGAGACAATAACAGATCAGAGACAAAGGACGCTTTGGCCACATTGCGGCGCAAAGACAGTGTTTCAAGACCAATGAGGTTGCAACGATCTTCGTATCTGGGCAGATTGTAGGGATCGCTCCAAGGCAGGTGGCGCAGCGCAATACGCACAAATTTACGCTGAATACTCTCGATGCGTTGAATGCTGTTCTTGTAGAAAGGAGCCCAAACAACGGCGGCGTATTCCAGTGTGGAACGAACGAGCGAGCAGTACAACGTTTTTAAGCACTGTACGTTAGTGAAATGCTTAGTAACCCTATTGTCGGATTTTTCTGGTTGAGTAGCTCGATTTATGTTCATGATTTCAGGGCTTTAGTCACGATATTCGTAATTTATATTCACGTTTTCGTGATTCACCAGTTTCGTGTTCGATTTTCCTGGCAGAGTAGTGTTACTTATGTTCATGATTTTAGGATCTCAATCACGATTTCCGTAGTTTCTATTCAAGTTATCGTGAAATTTTAGTCACAAGTCATTTGTGTTCATGATTTTAAGATCATAGCCACGATTTTAGATATTTTAGTAACGAGTAGTGTGATTCATGAGCTCAGGATCTTTGTCACAATTTTCGTAATTTATATGCACGTTATCGTAATATTCTATTCTTGAACTCACTTTCGAATTTGACACGTGGAGTAATGTGACTCATATTCATTACTATCGGATTTTTCACTCCGAGTAACGTGACAATATGATTTTATTCATAAAAATGTAACTTATTCGCGGTATCTTGTTTTGTGAACTAGATCACGAACACAATTTGTGGCTCTATGATACATTTTTGGTGCTCAGCGTAGTTTTCGTTTTCTGTTCAGACATAACATAGAACCTGAAATAGAATAGAATTTCAAATGAATATCTACGTACGAGGACCTAATGGCTGCACGCATCTATTACTAGTCGCTAGAAGCTGGTTATCACTACATGATATTTCATGAAAAACCAAAATTTTATGAAATAGTTCACTTAAAAATTTCAAGACCATGAAAATGAAAATTACGGATGTCTTCTAAATATCACAAGCACTCAAGATAGATCGTGAATGATGAACAAGTTCACAACTCCAATAATAATATTTTATGATTTTGTGAACTAGTTCAATAGGACAGGTGGTGAGTCGAGAAAACTGTGTTAGGAATCATGAACCAGTTCACGAATATATGACCAATATTGTATAATTTTGTGAACTATTTCATGGGTCCACATGGTCAGGTGTGACTATTATACTAGGGATCATGAATCAATTCACGTTTCCAGGAACAAGATTTCTTGATTTTGTCAACTATTTCACAAGCACGAATGGTCATTCGCTAGAAATCATGAATCAGTTCATGTACACACGAATATTTTTCGATTTTGTGAACTATTTCATGAGCATGAGCATGGTGGACTGCAGACACAAGTAATTTTTGCTCTCCCTTGAAAAATTTAGTTGTCTTCGTCTTTCAATTGTGATTTTTCGATATTTTGGATCATTTGTGATTGTCTCGATTAAACAATAGAACCTGCAATTCCAAATCCGTTTTCATCGAAGTACTATTCGCACGAAGTCAACTGAAAAGTGCGTTCCAGTCATCCAACTGAGAGAGAAAGTAACGTGTAACCCATTACACTTCTGGAAGCGACGTGGAACGTGTTTTTGGCAGTAAATAGGATATAGAAAGTATCTTCACATGCTGGATACCGGTGAGACCGTTTCATGTATCTTTTCCAAATATTTTAAATATCCTATATCAAGCAATAACATTTTTTTCGCCTTTTGATAACTCCGTCATCTATGAAAATTATTTTTATTCCGAGCATTTCCCTTAAGTAGATGATAGGTCTATTATGAAATTAAAACGCTCGTAAGGACGTGGCCAGGTGTGTGGAGTTGAGCGGGTCTACGTCATTGAGGATCGTGGCGAGGTCTGATATGGCAATAGATATGCTCAATTTTGCAACTCCATCTACGATTTGTGCAGGTGTTCGTGCTATGCTATGTCAAGCTATGCTATTTCATGAGCCTAAGCATGGTGAGTTGTTAATAATTCGCTAGAACTCATGAATCAGTTCACGTATACATGAATACCATTTTATGATTTTTTAAACTATTTCACGAGCGCGGATATTGAATCGTGATTAATATATTAAGAACCACAATGCTAACACTGAGGATAATCATCATTTTGAATATTTTTAATTATACTCTATTTTCTAGAATTTCATTGTAAACCTATTGATAGTTTTCCTGTAATATTTGTTTATTTTTTTTTCTTTATTTATATCTAACTTAATTAACTGCGAAGAAATCTAAATTGTTTGTGGGTAGCAAGGGAAAAAAACAAGAAACATTGTGGGGATAATTATATTTGAATGTTTATTGTTTTCAGGAAATGATAAATATAGCCCATGTATGTAAGATCTCGTAAAGCAAGGATATCACGAACAGGAACATAGGGTGGTTTTCTTCTGGCTCGTAAGGAGTCTATTAATTGGGATCTGGCTTAACGATATTCAGTGCAAGACCAAACAACATGTTCAATGTCTTCGTAACCCTCTCCGCAAGCACATTGATTATCTTCTGCGATCCCAATACGGCGGAGATGCGCATTCAACGTATAATGGTTGGACATGAGTCTAGACATCACACGAATAAAGTTTCGACTTACATCCAACCCTTTGAACCATGCCTTCGTTGATACTTTAGGGATAATTGAGTGCAACCACCGTCCCAGATCTCCATTGTCCCATGATGTTTACCAACTAGTAAGCGTCCTCTGACGAGAAGCGCTATAATTCATTGAAGGCAATAGGTCTTTCATAGATGTCACCGTCCAGCGCCCCTATTTTGGCTAAATTATCCGCTCTCTCATTACCCGGTATGGAGCAATGAGCGGAAATCCACACTAAGGTAATTTGATAAGATTTATTTCCCCTCCCCATGTACCTTTAGAATCGAACCAAATTCCGAGATATTTAAAGGCCATGACTTGGGCTATCGTTCTACCAACCAACTGAAGCTGAAGCTGAGCTGGATCACGCTTCCTTGAAAAAACAACCAACTATGTTTTCTCCGTAGAGAAATCGATGCCTAACTTCAAAGCCCAACTTGATCAATTATCCAAACTATCTTGCAGTGGTTGTTGTAAATTTATGGCTTTTGGTCCTGTAACAGAAACCACGCCATCATCTGCAAGTTGCCTTAGAGTGCATGGGCTGACAATACAATTATCAATGTCATTCACGTAAAAATTGTAGAGAAGGGGGCTTAAACAAGAACCTTTTGGGAGGCCCTTGTAACTTATTCTGAATGTTGCCAAATCGCCATATGAAAAATGCATGTGCTTTTCTGACAATAAGTTGTATAAATAATTATGTAATATTGGTGAAAGACCACATTGATGTAGTTTCTCTGTGAGAACATCAATGGAAACACAGTCGAATGCTCCTTTTATGTCTAAGAACACAGACGCCATTTGTTCTTTTTTTGCGTAAGCTAGTTGGATTTCTGTCGAAAGTAGCGCCAGACAATCATTCCTCTCCGAAAACCAAGCTGGGTATCTGATAGCAAGCCGTTCGCCTCAACCCAATTGTCGAGACGTCGTAGGATAATTTTTTCCAACAATTTCCTGATGCAGGATAGCATTGCAATCGGTCGATACGAGTTATGGTCGGAGGCTGGTTTTCCCGGTTTTGGAATGGCGATAACTCTCACTTGTCTCCAGTCGTGCGGGACAATGTTCTGCTCAAGAAGCTTATTGAATAAATTCAACAAGCGTCTTTTTGCTAGGTCAGGCAGATTCTTCACCAAGTTGAATTTAATTCTGTCTGGACCCGGAGCATTATTGTTGCATGAGAGAAGTGCAATTGAAAATTCCATCATTGTCAAAGGCGAATCTATGGAATCGTTACTTGTGGGAGCATCCCGAATGATTTTCTGCGCAGGAGCAGAATCTAGACAAACTTTCTTGGCAAAATTAAGTATCCAGCGATTCGAAAAATCTTCGCTTTCATTAGTTACGTTTCGATTCCTTATTCTTCTGGCTGTATTCCAAAGAGTACTCATTGATGTTTCTCTTGACAAGCCATCAACGAAGCGTCTCCAATAACTAGACTTTTTGGCACGACGGAGACTGTCAAAATTTTTTTTGCAAAATCGAATAATTTTCAAAGTTCGCACGTGTACACCCTTTCCGTTTCATAATTTCTTTGTAAGCAACTTGTTTAGCTTCATATGCATCCGAGCACTCTTTGTCCCACCAGGGATTAGGAGGCCGGCTATTCATTGTCATGCCAGGATTGCATTTCGTTTGGGTTTGTTCTGCTGCTTCAATAATCAAAGCCGCTAGAAATTCATATTCTTCGGTAGGTGGTAGCTCTTCCGTCGAAACAAGAAGAAGAGAAGTGGAAATTAAAGATTGGTGTTTTTTCCAATCAATATTTCGTGTCAAGTCATAAGGGATATTGATTGAATTCGTGAGGCCTAATTCACTGTTAATTGAAATAACGACTGGCAAATGATCGCTACCGTGAGGATCAGGTAACATAGGTGTTACTGAATGGAAATGGAACATAATTATAAAACACATAATTTTTGTCCTACATTCGCAACGTAGAAATGTGTTTGTTCCAGAATTCATGGCACTTTTCTCACGATATTGGAAACATTTTTTTCTGTGTGGACGATAGAAATAATACACAACAATTTAGTCGCAAGGTTTAGCATCCTACTTGATGCATTTGAGTCTTACGCCTTTGTTCAAGGGTTTCGAAGCTCATCAGCTGATGATCTATCAAGATACGGTGGAAGATTTAAAGGATCACGGTTAATCTCTGAGGGCAATCGCCATGTCACGTATGAAGCTGTTTAAATAGAGTCCGTAATCGTAGATTCATCTTTGCCCCCAACAGTGATGACAATGCCATCTGCGTAATCCGTTACTTCGAACCCCAGTTTATTCAGGAGTTTCTACACTACCAGAGACCACCGAAGGGGTGAAAGCACTCCTCCTTGAGGATGGCCTCTAGCGGTTCTACTGGTAATGGACTCACCTCCTAACGACACTCTCGCAGTCCGACAACACAACATTTCAGTGATCTATTTGTGATACTGGACCGCTCTATTCTCTTTGACGCTTTAGGCGAACTACGTCCCACTGTATTTCATATACCCCCCCGACACCCCTCCAATATACCGGTACGTACCCTAAGAAAGATTCGTACAATATCTGGTAGCCCTTATTGAATGTGTTCTGGAAATATTTCATCCAAACCTGATGATGTTTAGAGTTTGAAAGAATGCATTGTCCATCTGGCCATGTGTTCGAGAGGATTTTCTGATTCAGATTCAGCAGCAAATTGAGACACGGGAAAGTGAGTACGCATAAGACTCTCCAACTACCTTTGACCTTCCGTTATTTTCAAGGTGTTGGGAGTTGGGCCGCTAATTCAGCACACGCGACAAATTAGTTGAGCGCACATTATAGAGTACTTGGCGATCTGTAACTGTATTAGTATGTTCAACGAAATCGTTTTCCTCCACCTGCCATAATGTTTCGATAGCTGGAGGAAAACAAATTGAAAATAGTTTTTCGGTCGGATTAATTGCATGATGAAATGCGACCAACCGGTATTGTACGAGTCTGAAATAAGTTTCACAGTGACACAGAGGATTGAAATGCCATCATAACAAGGAAATGATGAGAATGGAAATTTGGAACCTATCTGAAATCCAAGATGGTGACTTCCGGTTAAGAAAAATTCTTGTTAACCCTAACAATATGGGGATATTTTTGGAACGGTCTAGACGAGTAGATGATGGAAACGGATGTTAGGCGCCATTTTGCAACCCAAGATGGCGACTTCCGTTTGAGCGAAACTCTCTATGACCATAACTATGAAAGGATTTTTGAAATGTGCCTGACGAGTGGATGGATGACGTCATTTTAAAGGCCAAGATAGCGACTTCCGGTTGTGCAAAATTTTCTATGACCATATCATCACTATATATGTCTATCCCTATACATCTATTATGTAACTATCCCATTCCTACAATAACCATATTGTTTTTTTTGTTTCGATTATTGAGGTTTTAACCTTAAGGTCATTCGCCTCTTCGGGTTAGAAAAATCTCCTTTGAAAAATTTCTAACCCTATGTGCGGGGTCGGGACACGAACCCAGGTGCGCTGCGTACAAGGCAATCGATTTACCAACTACGCTACGACCACCCCCTAATAACCATATTGTTGATATTATAGATAATTATTCTAAACCGGAATACGCTTCCGATATCGATTTCCGTCATCTACTCGCCAATTCTATTCTGAAAATTCCTTCATTTTTGAGGCTATAGAGAATGTATGTAAACCAGATGTCGTTTTCTTGGTTTTCAAAACAGCTGCCGACATCGATTTTTATCATGTACCCGTCTACCCCATTCCGAAAGTATGTATTGTTGAGGTTATAGGGAACTTATCTAAACCGGAGATCTTCATCGTGGATCTCAAAATTGCTTCCGCCATGCACTTGTTAACTTCATTCCAAAAATATCCAAACCTTATTGATGATAGCTAAGAATATGTTAAATGGTATACAGCTTCATACGGTACTGTACGTACGCAAACTTTTTTTATGAACATAGTTCGTAAAAAAGGAGTTCATTATTTTGAATTTTGTTTGTAAAAAAACTTATGTGGATCGAATAGTACGTTTAAAAAAGAGATTGTTAATGGAGGTTTCAGTGTATTAGCGTCGTATGAAAGGGGGTTGTCAGTAGATAACAGAAACTGATGATTAATGCCATTTTGAAATG
Organism: Topomyia yanbarensis; assembly: GCF_030247195.1. Classification (NCBI taxonomy): domain Eukaryota; kingdom Metazoa; phylum Arthropoda; class Insecta; order Diptera; family Culicidae; genus Topomyia; species Topomyia yanbarensis. Next base: position 66,043,119 of record NC_080672.1, read on the forward strand.
CAATATGGTCGCTTCCGGTTACCTCAAATCTCTAAAAATGCTTATCAATAAGAGAAATCGGCCGACCAGGAAACATTACCATCACCGATTCGAACGAGTTGCAGTTAGTATTGTTTTTCTCCATATTTTCCACCTACAATTGTAATATTTTGATTCAAGTGCAATTAAAAAAAAACATGTATATGTACATTGCTTTTAGAAAAATATTCGATCAATCGAATCGTATATTGCGCAGCAAAAATTTTTTGAGAATGGGTTAAAAGAAATAAGAAAACAGAAATAAAAGATTTTAAATGTGATTGCATCATCAACAGTAAAAACTTTTTCTAATAATAATTTTAAAGACGTTTTTAATCCCATAATTGGCATAGAAAACTGTAATTTTATTATAGAATATGCTTCTAAATGTCATTTTAATCCAAGTGCTTTTTACCAGTTTTTTAAATAGTTTGAATTATGGTTCACCGAAAAAAGTTATTCATGAAATTACGACCTTTTGATAAGCCAGACGGGAATCATTAGGGTAATAGTATTCTTGCAGTTTTTTTTTAAATTTTGTCCATTGTCAGTCCTAAAATCACTCAAAAAATATTTTGTTCAGAAATTTTACCGAAATTAGACCATATTCACATGATGGAAAGCCGCAATAAAAAATTTAAAAAAAAACTGAAAACGTCAGATTTTCTTTTCCAAAAGACGTTTAATTCGGCATTCGAATGGTAAACAGAGATGAACAGCAGTATTTTAGTGAAGCTGTGAATCATCGACAGGTTTTCAGTGGTGATCGTACGTGACTTCTATTTTGTCGGTTCTCATGGTAAAGAGAGACAAATCTGTTTTTGCCGAGAGACATGTTGCTAGACTTGAGCGATTCGTGGTAATGTTGCCCAAAACTTGACTCCTGCCAGCAGAAGACAAAAGATTAGTCCGTAAGATTTTAAGCCTGTTTATAATGACTCTGCTACTTATAGTTTGCCGATTTGTATATTTCACAGCCTTGCTCTCACTTGAGTACTATAGCTGTAAATTTTCATAACTTTTCCTACTCAGTAATTTCTAGCTAATTGAATGTCGTTAAAAAGTAAAAAATATTTCATTTAGATTTTCTTAAAAATTAAATCTTTGCATCATGTGGGCAAACTCTGCCAAGTTTTAAAATTTTCGAACAGTTTCGTAAACGTTAAGAATTTTTCTGTATTTATCTATTTCTCATATAAAACTTCAATCGCTTTGCAGCACGAGTTAATATAGTCCCATTCCGCTCAAATGTTGTATTAATGTTTTTTAGATACTTTTGATTGATGTTATGACCCGGAGATTAACAAAAGTACAACGTCGTAAAAATAGCTGCCGCAACTGATCATGATTGTTTTTGTAAAAATGCCGTTAAGTAGACAGGTTGGGTGTCTATGTTATGAACATAGTCGCATACGTATACTCGCATGAGGCATTTCACGTAGACTAGTAATGTCATTTGGAAAACAAGATGGGGTTCGTTAAATAGGCATCGTAAAATTTTTCTTTTTGGAGATAAAGTTTTTGAATCAAATTTATGGAAGGTTATTATAATATAATATCACCATTAGCGTTAAGCTTTTTTTTAACTAACCGAACCTTTTGTTTGTTTGTAGTTGGTAGTTGTTTGTAGTCTCGGATTGGTATTTTGTTCCGTTATAATTTACGCAAGTAGTACAACAAACGATCTCACATAAGCTGATACTAGCCTCCAATGTACAGAAATGGTAAACCGCTAACCCCTTCTTTTCTACATCTACCAAGCTCCACAAGGTTCCACTCAACGATTGCCTCCTCTCTGTTTCGCTATGTTTTTTTCTTCTCTGTTTCCCAAATGAAAAAAAAAAAACAAAACCTTAACCCAAAACAACAGGTCCACGAGCGTCAGGCGGCTCGGATGCGCACCCGATCCGAGTGGTTTCTGGGGGCCCGAGGCGGTTCCCTGGAGCTGTGTCATGCATCCGACGAGGTGACGCTGATGCATCCGCAAATCATTACGTCGACACCGATACCGGGCAGCATCCTAAGCGGCAGCAGCGGCGTCGGAGGAAGACCGGGACATGGCCACCATCCGCACCATGGCATTATCGGTACCTATAGTAACAGTATTGATGAGCACTTGAACGATATAGTTGTTGTTGATGTTGATGTTAACTGTCACGAGTATCTTGCCACTAATCAACACCGCCATCATCATCATCATCATCACCATCTTCATCATTATCATTTAAACCATCACGAAGATCATTACGAGCCTAGCACGATCAGTAACAAACGCACGTTGCAGCGATCGGCGGCTGTGGGTGGCAACGGCGGTAGCGGCAACGATGGATGGTATTTCGATCACTGCGACTCGATCGAGATCGATCCGGAAGACGTTGACATGTTGAATGGGCATGGCGAAACGGGCGATCCTCTACACGACGAGCATGATTTCGCCATCAACCAGAGTCACCATTTCGATAACCGTTCCGAGAATCGACGCCGCCGCCGGAGGCGATTGATACGTCAGCGGCGGCACTCGTACGATCAGCTCATGTCTACGGCTTCCATGTCGATCGTCAACTGTAGTCGTGGTGTCGAACCACCATCAAAGGATGATTCTAGGGCCACCGTTCTACCCACAGAAACTCGCCAACATTCCGCAAATGCACATTCCTCATCCACGCAACGTGCTGCTGTTGACAGCCGCACGGCCGCTGTTAATATGACTACCGGTACGCCGGCGGCGGCTAGTAGCAATCATCAGACGATGATCGTCAGCCGTAGCGAGTCGCGGAACAATAGTAGCTCAGCCAACAGTACACGCCAGAGCAATCTATCCGTGGTTCTGTATGCCGTGTTGGATTTTCTGTTTTAGGTTAGGTTAATGTTTTTTTAACGTATACATATGAGTGCAGTAGTTGGAAGTTAACCGTTTGCACACATGCACACCCAGGTGTGGGTGTTTACCGTAGAGTTATCTGGCAGCTAACAGGATCGGAAAGCGCAGTGATTTGGTGAAAGATTTCTAAACAATACAATAAGACGAGACGATTTGCTTCCAGCACCTCAACGTTATTGAGCACTTAAACCAACACCTGCACAGCTTCATTTAATTATTTCATAGACAAGTTTAAAATTGTATTGAGTTAGCGACAAATCGAACAGCATTATCAGTATTCAATTATGTTCAAACGATTTTTTTTAAATTTTTAACTATATTTTGCATGAGAAATGCATGAGTTGTTCAAACAGAATCTTAAATGTATCTCTACTTTTTTGAGCATAATTGAGATGCTGTAGCGCGAAAAATTTATCATTCTTATTTATCATATTATCCAATAAGGTTTCAACATAATCGAAATGGACCATGCACTACAGCATTACCGAATGAATACTAGTTCAAAAGAGCACAGTTGTAATTTTTCCTATTATTTTATAAGTCGCTTTGCACCGACGTCGTATTAAGCAGTGAGCTAATTCTGGTTACAGGTACATATCTCAACGAACTATAAAGTAGCCCTATTCCACTTGCCTATTTATTATTGTCGCTTATCGTTACAAACTACTTATTCACATACACAGTTATTGCTTGATTACTTTTTTAAGAAGAAAATATGGACAATAAATTGGAACCGATTGTCGAGACTGACACTATGCTGAAGCTTATCAGTAACAAAAGAAATTTCTCGTCAAGTGCTTATTAAAAACCCAAAAAACTGATTTGTAACAAGGAGGCGCGACTTTTGATTCGATTTGTAGAAAAACCCTCATGGCGCTATAGCGCTGTATGTAATGACGACAGACAGTTCCGCCTTTGAAGGATGAGTTAACTTTTCATGCCCCGTGTTGAGTATAAACGGTCATTATTTTAAATTCTGCTTGTTTTACTTTTGCTTGCTGAACAAGTTTAGAGGTAAAGAAATTGCTCTGAAAATCGGCTTTTTAATCGAGGGCCAAGTGTCTTATACCATTCGGTTCAGTTCGTCGAGTACGGCAAATGTCTGTGTGTATGCATGCGTGTGTTCTTTTAGAATGCAGAAAAAATATTCAAAAACACCCTGAGCAGGAAAAAATGTAAAAAACAAATAACTCAGGGAACGGGCTTGAGCAGCCAACTAGACCCGCTAAAACAACTACTCTATCACGAAACCGGATTCCTCCCCGGCACTACCTTGCGGCATTACTTCGGGGAGAGATTTTTTATGTGTACAGCACATACTTTAATCCATCGAGGACGTGTCCTGTAACCCTAAGTTAGTTCTTTCAATAGGGTTACAGCACACCTCCTCGACACACTACCAGTTTTCGACCTTCCACAAAACGTGGCAAATTCTGTATGGTAGTAGGAAAGCTAGCTGTGGGTCGAGAATTAGCGCTCTTCCCCTACGAGGACAATCTGGGCGGAAAACTTCAGACTGTATAATTTACTGAGTCCTTCGGCTCCCTGTCCGGAGCCATTTAGCACCGCAGCTTCTTTAATCCCTTTGGTTCCCTTCTCGTGCCATTTAAAACCACTTCCTCGATGAGCCATTCAGCTCCTGACTTGTTCGCGAACTAGTCCGTCTAGTCCCCGACGATGGACCTAGCCTACTCCGGCGGAGAGTTCCCCGGCGAGAGAAGTTCTCCCGAAACCAACCAGTTTGGTGATTTCGATGGAGCAGTGCGTCCGATTCGCCGATGTATCTGCGGTAAAAGAAGTTCACCCGATACCGATTCTGCTTTGATTTTCGCTATATTTCTATCGAGCCAACCGGTCGGGTGCCGTGGTCGCTCCGGCGATTCAGAGTGGAACGTGGCATCCGGTTCGCTGGCTCGGCGCACGACTAGTCCCCGGTGGTGATTGCTCTTCCGAAACAATTGCTCGCTGTTCATCTCGCCATTTCCTCTGTAAGTCGGTCGTGATCTGCATCATCACTCTGTCGACCGCGTTCCAGGTGTTTACGTCGCTTGTCATTCTGTAGACGAGATTATCCAAGTTGATGTCCGGTCCTTCCGTTTCAAGTAGCTCCCTGCACGTCGCTTTGAACCTCGGACATTCGAAGACCACATGCTCCGGTGTCTCCTCGACGTTCTCATACTCCGGACACAATGGTGACGTTGTGTGCCCGAAACGAAGAAAATACTTCCTGAAGCTGCCGTGGTCCTGCAGGAGCTGTGTCAAGTTGAAGTTAATCACTCCTTGCTTTCTACTGACCCACGTCGACAGGTTTGGAATGAGGCGGTAGGTCCACCTTCCCTTTTCTGTATTGACCCATTCCTTCTGTCGATTCTCATCATCTTCCTTACATTTCTGGTGTTTCTCTGATTCTACAATCGGTATCCTCCGCCAGGGTGGTGCAGATGGGGTGCATCCGGGCGATAACGCATACTGCCTCCGACGATATTGTTCTGTACGCGCTCACGACTCGTACGGCCATAAGCCGGAACGTTCTATTCAGCTTTTCGCGGTTCTGCTTAGTTCTCAGCGCCGGAGACCAGGTGGGAGCCCCATATCGCAGTATCGATGACGAAGCAGACGTCTCGGCTTCTTCTCGGGTCCCCGACATTTGGCATGATCCTCGCTATTGCGTTCGTTGCCTTCGCCGACTTTTCGCAGGCGTAGTCGACGCGGTTGTTGAAGCTCCACCGGTCGTCGATTATCACTCACAATTGCTTCAGTGCACGCTTCGATGCAATCACGTACCCTTCGACGTCGATCTGAATCCGCTGAACCGCCTTGCAGTTGCTTACCAACAACTCCTCCGTCTTGTGGTGAGCTATCTGCAGCTTGACCCCGTCCATCCAGTTCTCGATCGCGTCTTTTGTCTCCATAACAGACACCTCCACTTCTTCAAGTGTCTCACCAATAACCGTTAGTGACACGTCGTCCGCGAAACCCCTTGATTTTCATTTTTGTGGGCAGCCACAGCGCTAAGATCTCATCGTACATCCCGTTTCAAAGAGTTGGACCGAGAATGAAGCCCTGAGGAACGCCCTCCCCTCCGTTCGTCTCGTACTTGCAGCACACTACTCTGGAAGTAGCTCTTCAGGATCTGGCATAGATAGTCGGGAACCCTCATTCTGTGCAACGCTGTATGGCTTTCCAGCTGGCGCTGTTAAACGCATTCTTCACATCTATCGTGACCACAGCGCATTAGCGATCTGCTCTTTACCGCCGTTTAGATGCCTTTTCCGCAAACTGTCCGAATTGGATCCACTGTCGATGCTCCTTTGCGGAATCCGAACTGCATCTTGGACAGCCCGCGCTCGCCCTCCGTGCATTGCTTCTTTCCAGGAGTTTTCCAAGTGAAAACATATAGGCCTATACGAGACCGGGTCGCCCGGAGGTTTCCCTGGCTTTGACAGCAACACCAGCTTCTGTACCTTCCACATTTCGGGAAAGTTGCCTTTATCTAGACACTTCTGCAGCACTAACCTAAACATGTCCGGGTACGCCAGAATCGCAGCTTTCAGCACCACGTTTGGTATTCCATCAGGGCCTGGGATTTTCTTTAATTTCAGTCGCTTCGATGTTTCTGAAAGGTCACCGTTAGTCACTTGCCGATCGTCCGTGTTTGCTCCTTCTTTTTCGCCGTACGGTGTCGGTGGCCAGATAATTGGATCGTGCTTCGGGAAAAGACCCTCGACGTTCATCTTCAGCTTACCCGGGCACATTTCGACTGGCGTTATCGAGCCCTTCATTTTCGCCATCACCACTCGGTACGCGTCGCCCCAGGGATTGGCGTCTACTTCTCGGCACAGCTCCTTGTGGCAATCTGACTTGCTAAGCTTGATCTCCCGTTTTAAGGCGGTCCTGGCTTCCCGAAATGCTGCCTTGCGCTCCGATACTGCTCTCAGAACCCGCTTTCTGGTTCTGAGACAAGCAGCGCGTAGTGTACTAAGCGTCCTGTTCAACCAGTAAGCTGGACACCGTTTATTGCTTGGTTCCAGTTTTCGCGGCATTGTGGCGTGACAAGCCGTCACAATCCTTCTTGTTAGGTCAACCGCATCTTCGTTTTCGGTCCCGCCGTTCGGCCGAAGTGCCTCAACGAAGAATATTTTGTTGAAGACTTTCGTCTTCCACTTTCGCTCGCCGGTAATCCTTCTCCGTGCTGCAGCTGGTTTCCGTTGACCGATACGGTAGCGCATGGCCTGGTGGTCGCTATACGTGTACGTTTCGCATACTCTTCAGTCCATGTTCACCGTCAATGAAGGACTACAGAATTGGACGTCGATGATAAAGTCCCTCCCGTCTCTCCGAAATGTACTAACAGAGCCTTCATTGCACAATCGTACGTCTAACTTCGCTAGAGCTTCCTGCAGGATACACCCTGTTGTGTTGGTTACTCTACTGCCCCACTCCACAGCCCAGGGGTTGAAGTCACCACCAATAACTACCGGTTTTCGACCGATCAACTGCTCGGTTAACTGCTCCAGCATTAGGCTGAACTGCTCCACTGGCCACCTTGGAGGAGCGTGGCGATCTACCACTTGAATGGGGAATCTGCCCATAACTTGTATCGCAACCGTTCCCAATCTATCCAATACCCAGTTACCGACATCAAGGGGTCTTGATAAGGTTCTGCAATCAAAACAACATCACACATATTTGCTGTCGTAGACTACAACAGTTTCTGTGCTGTATCACAGTGATTCAGGTTTATCTGGATTATCTCTATTGCCGTTTGCCCTGTTGTCGCCTTATTATAGGCAGGGTATTTAAAGCCACCTGTCTGATGGTCGTTTCCGTCCGCTGGAGTGCAACGCAAGCACTTCGACCTCTACGTGCAGTCTCTCGCACAATGGCCCGTCTGCCCGCATTTTCAGCACATCCCGGATCTATCCGGGCCTTTGCAAACCCCTGCCAAATGTCCAAAACCCAAACACTCCACTTGTTTATTCACTCGTGTGATGGCTCTCAACGGGCATCTCGACCATACAACCGTAGCTTTGCCTACCTCCAGCGGCTTGTCGGTTACCGGTAAACGAATCATCGCTGTCAGAGTTCCTCCATACCACTTTTTTAACCGGATCGTCATGTGCACTTCGCACAGGTTGCACTGCTGCTTCAGTGGATCTCTCAGCTCGTCCTCCTTCGTAGTCTCATATAGGTCCTTGACAACAATCACCGTCTCCGGGTTTAAGGCTTTAACTTCTCCCTCTTCCCCTAGTGATTTAGTAAGAATCTCCTGCATAGTCGAGCTGTTACTCATGGGATCCTCTTTCAACTCGAAGAGCATCTTTTTGGATACGCCTGGTTCTTATCTCGTTTTCCCCCAAATTCCTCAGCTCCGGATCCTCTCTAACCTTTGTGAGGAGAGCTGCATGCGTCGTCACGACATTGGCTTTGACGAGCACGGCTTCTCTCTTTGGCGCCTGCTGACGAGCCAGAGGTTTCACTTTTTTCTTGTGCTTTATTTTTCTCACTTTATTCCTCTTTTATTGTTTCCCGTGTTTATCCTTCCGAACTGCAACGGTACTTCAGCTTTCTCCTTGTCGGGGGACGTCCGGCAACAACAGCGTCCTCGAGCGTCTGCCTCTTGGGCCCGCCTGGTCTTCCGTCTCCTGGCGAGGTTCTTGTCCTCTTTGTAGTCACGGAAACTGGCGTGTTCTCCACTCCAATCTTCTTCTCCTTCCCTTGCTTCAGGGGTGATTCTAGGAAAATAGTAGCCTTAGCCGACGCCATGCTCGCTCAGCTACATCAACCCTCAGCTTAGCCGTGTCCTGCTCCTTCACGGCAGACTGTAGCGCCTTTCGGATTCTGAGAACCATCTCCTTAATGTCATGATGGGCATTGCTTTTTCACATCCACAAACTTGTGGAGATCCTCCACCAAGCACTTCGCTGCCACTACTCTTACCTTCTGTGGAGTTTGACTCATCCCACTCTGCTATGGCTGTTGTTGCTGCTGTTGCGTCTCCTGTTCTTGCTGAATAACTTCAGCTGTTACTGGTGATGGTGACCTCACCTAACCACCGCTGGCGAACGGATTCGCCGCACCTGCTCCTGTGGTCCCATGGTTATCTATGCAAGCAGCGGGTAATGCTAGGGTTGACACTATCCTCCGTTAGGAGTACTGTTCAGAGCCGGATCGGCGTAAAATTGGGAATGGTCCATCCGAACCTAGTATCACCAACTAATTGGTGACGAGTTTTGAATGTACCCGGAGACCTGCCTGAGTTTTGATGGGATGGAAGCAGCTGTGCTTTTAGCCCACTAGCCATTTCACGTCGGTGTCATCATTCCTTACTCATGGAGTAGAACAGCACGCCTGTCAGCCCAAAGTTGCCGTCCTGGTTTCGATCCTGATGTGCCGGTTGGGCTGTGTGTAGTGTATGTATATATGTGTGTACGTGACCAAAAATGTCACTCGCTTTTCTCAGGGATGGCTGACCGCTTTTCACAAACTAAGTCTCAAATGAAAGGTACAACGTTTCCCTCGGTTCGCTATTGAATTTCTAAATGGATCCGATTTCCGTTTCCGGAATTATAAGGCCATGAGTACGATCACGCAGCAAATGCCGATTTCAACGCATACTGTGATGAAAGTATAAAGGCGAAAATTCTTCAAAAATGTGACTAAAACTGCTTGGATTTGTATAGTTCAAGGTCACTAACAGCCATTCAAAGTCTCTTTGGTCACATTGGCCACCATCGACGGCTCCGGAAGCCCCGCCGAAAGTATCCAAAATTAGAATAACAGTTACATCGGTTTCTCGGAGGCTATACCATTTTGACCAAGTCTCACATGGAAGCTGTTCCAACCCTGTAAACTGCGGTCACATAAAAAAAATTTCGGAGTGCGGTCATATAGAATTTTTTTTGACGTTGTTGGTTTGCTAACTGCAAAAGTATGCAAAAGCCCAGCTACCGCACTACTCTCCCCTGTTAGCCCATGGAAACTTGGTGTACATCACGGCACCTTAGTTAATTCCGCACAAACGCCAACGAGGAAATGACGGGTTGGTAGTTACAACAGAACAATAACCAACTTGTTTGGGTTTACTCAGTTGCATTCTACTCGAGCACTTTCGATGTCCAAATTGCCGCACTTGTCTTGAATGTGTTGGTTTGAACGAGCAGGATGTTGTGAGAATCACCAAAGTCGTATCACGAAATACAAATGTGAAGCAATATGAGTTTTGTGTCATTCAAAGTTTAATTTGATTGCAGAGATACGACCCTGACTGGCGTGGAAGGCTTTCGTGGAGTCTCTAACTATATCATATTTGCATTCTTCACCTCTCGGTTTCATGCTCAAATTCCGTCAACGGGATACAAACATTTCTTCCTGTTGCTGATTTTTTTCGACAGCAGTGTGTTCTGCTGAAGCTTCGAACGGTGCTGCCGCCCTGTAATGACCCCTTTCAAACACGCATCGCTTCGTTTGATGATAATGACACCTCACCAGCGTTGGGATCATCAGGCAATCGTCTTTGGATTGACGTGATGGAATTTGAGGAATCAACTTGCGATGCAGACTCAAATGAAAAATTAGCTATTTACTACCAAAACGTCCGAGGGCTACGTACAAAAATTGATGAAATTTTTCTCGCTGCCTCTGCCTCTCATTATGACATAATTGTGCTCACCGATGATAGGATTAATTCTCGACAATGTTTTGGCGATTCATATGCTATTTATACAAACGATCGCAGTTGTGTGAACAGCCATAATTCACTCGGTGGTGGCGTACTTATCGCTGTTTTATCCGGAGTGAACAGTTTCATCGTTCCAATACCTGTTTAGGTTACGCTTGAGCAGCTGTTCGTTAAACTGAAGCTATCTGACCGTTTTGTCAGCACCGATGTGATATATATTTGATTTCCTGATTATACATCATATTATCATGATATAATATGTTCTACAATATTCCGCCACGTCACTCGGTCAGTTGCTGCTTGTCTCCAACCTCTCAGGTGCCCGATACTCGCCAGGTTCTCCTCCACTTGGTCCAGCCACCGGGAACGCTGCGCTCCTCTCCGTCTTGTACCTGCCGGGTTGGAGGTGAAAACCAACTTGGTGGGGTTGTTGTCCGGCATCCTCACAACCTGCCCCGCCCACCGTACCCTTCCAGCTTGAGATACTTTCCGGATACTTGGCTCATCATAGAGTCGCGCAAGTTCGTGGTTCATCCTTCTCCTCCACACGCCATCCTCCTGCACACCACAGAAGATCGTTCTCAGCACCCTTCTTTCGAAGACTTCGAGTGCTTGCAGATCCTCCTCGAGCATTGTCCACGTTTCGTGCCCTTAGAGAACCACCGGTCAAATCAGTGTGTTGTGCATGGCGCATTTCGTGCGGTGGTTAAGCTTCCTGGATCTCAAAGTTTTGTGGAGCCCATATTAAGCACGACTTCCAGAGATAATACGCCTTCTGATCTCCCGGCTAGTGTTATTGTCCGCAGTCATCAATGAGCCTAGATAGATGAATTCGTCAACCACCTCGAACTCGTCGCCGTCGATCCTAATACTACCTATCGCGATCGGTTCCGCCAGCCAGCATGTACTTCGTCTTAGACACATTTATCTTCAGTCCTACTCGTGCTGCTTCGCGCTTCAGTCGGGTATACATATCTGCTACCGTCTCCTTGTTTCTACCTACGTTGTTATTATGTCTACGTCGTCAGCGAAGCACACGAACTGTCCGGACCTCGTGAAAATCGTGCCCCGCATGTTGACCCTCGCTGTTCGCGTTACACCTTCCAGCGCTATATTGAACAGCAGGCAGGACAACCCATCGCTCTGTAGTTTTCACAGTCCAATTTGTCGCCTTTCTTGTATATCGGTGTGATGACCCCTTCCTTCCACTCCTCCGGTAGCTGTTCCCTATCCCAGATTCATTCGATTATTCGGTGCATGCATTCCGTCAGTTTCTCCGGACCCACCTTGAAAAGTTCCGCTCCTAGACCATCCTTACCAGCTGCCTTGTTGTTCTTGAGCTGTTGAATAGCCTCGTTAACCTCATTCATAGTGTGACACTGACACCTCAAACGCCCGATTGTTCACCTGCGCACCATTCAGATGTTCTCCTTCCGACCTGCAACGGTACTTCAGCTTTCTCCTTGTCGGGTGACGTCCGGCAACAACAGCGTCCTCGAGTGTCTGCCTCTTGGGCCCGCCTGGTCTTCCGTCTCCTGGCGAGGTTCTTGTCCTCTTTGTAGTCACGGAAACTGGCGTGTTCTCCACTCCAATCTTCTTCTCCTTCCCTGTAGGCGCGGTTCTAGGAAGACGCCGACGCCATGCTCGCTCAGCTACATCAACCCTCAGCTTAGCCGTGTCCTTCTCCTTCACGGCAGACAGTAGCGCCTTTCGGATTCTGAGAACCATCTGAATGTCATGATGGGCATTGTTTTTATCATCCACAAACTTGTAGAGCTCCTCCACCAAGCTCTTCGCTGCCACTACTCTTACCTTCTGTGGAGTTTGACTCACCTCACTCTGCTCTGGCTGTTGTTGCTTCTCCTCCTGTTCTTGCTGAATATTATCAGCTGCTACTGGTGATGGTGACCTAACCTAACCACCGCAGGCGAACGGATTCGCCGCACCTGCTCCGCATGTGTGTTTCTTGTTTGTTCTCCATTTTAATGGGTTGGGACCGGGCTTCTCCACTTGTATGTAGTCGCCTCTTGGCGACATTGGTCCCATGGTTATCTATGCAAGCAGGTGGTCATGCTAGGGTTGACACTATCCTTCATGGGGAGTACTGTTGAGAACCGGATCGGCGTAAAATCGAGAATGGTCCATCCGAACCTAGTATCACCAACTAATTGGTGACGATGTTCATTGTAGTACTGCCTCCACGTTTCGACCACCTCACGTTCGTCCGTCAAGATGCCACCTTGCTTGCCTCTACACATTTCGGCCCGCGGCACAAAACCGTTGCGAGAGTCATTCAGCTTCTTGAAGAACGCCCGCGTTTCCTGAGAGCGATACAGCAGCTCCATGTCCTCTCTCTCTCACTCTTCCAGGCGGCGCTTTTTGTCCTGAAAAAGACGAATCTGCTGTTTTCGCTTCCGTCGATATGACTCCACGTTCTATAGAGTGGCTTGAAGCAACATCGCTGCTCGTTCTGCATTCTCCAATATCTCTTGGCACTCGCCAATCGTTCCGTCGACTCCTCTGTACGTATCCCAGAACGCTCTCCGCAGTGCTGCTTATGGCTGCTTTAGTCCTGGTCCAGCAGTCCTCTAAGGGAGCACCGATGAGCTCCTCCTCCGGTGGCAGCGCTGCTTCAAGATGCTGCGCGTACGTTGTCGCGACGTTGGTTATACCGCGGCGGGCGTCGGTATCTTACACTGTTCACTACGGATAGTTTTGGACGCAGTTTAACCATCACCAGATAGTGGTCCGAGTCGATGTTAACGCCCCGATAGGTCCTTACGTCGATAATGTCCGAGAAGTCCCGCCCATCCATCAGAACATGATCAATTTGCGTCTCTGTTGTGTTGATCTCCAGGTGCATCGGTGCAGGAGGCGGTGCTGGAAGAAGGTGCTCATTATGGGCATGTTCTTGGAGGTGGCGAAATCGATTAGTCTTAGGCCGTTCCCGTTCGTCTGCTGGTGGGCGCTGAACCTTCCAATTACCAGTCTGTATTCCACCTCCTTGCCAACCTGAGCATTAAGGTCGCCGATGACGATCTTGACGTGATGTCTTGGGCAGCGATCGTATTTACGCTCCAGCTGCGCGTAGAATTCGTCCTTGTCGTCATCGCTACTTCCGATGTGGGGACTATGCCCGTTAATTATGCTGATGTTGAAGAACCGGTCCTTGATCCTCAACCTGCACATTCTGTCGCTGACAGGCCACCATCCGATCACACGCTTTTGCATCTCCCCCACCACCATAGAAGTTGTTCCAAGCTCGTGTGTATTGCCGCAGCTTGGGTAGATGGTGTGGTTCCCGCGAAAGACCCGCACCGTAGACCCCTTCCAACACACCCCCTGCAGCGCCACAATGTCGAACTTGCGGTCTTTCACTATATCAGCAAGTATGCGAGTGCTCCCGATAAAGTTAAGCGACCTGCAGTTCCATGTCCCAAGTTTCCAGTCTCTTGTCCATTTCCGTTGCGTACGTCTGTGCCAATTTTGTCCATCCGAAATCTCTTGTTGAACATCCTGAGCATGCTATTTTAATGGGCGGCTAGCTAGACCTGCGCCAACCTTGCAGAGATTTGGGCTAAGCGCTTATTTAAAGGCGGCGCTGGCTCGCCTTGTCAGGGATGCTTTGGAGCACGTGGTATTTAGGCCTAGAACATGTAGGGTCCACTACCTCGTCCTACCACACCCGCAGTCAGCTGGTTTCATGGTCACATGGTTCGGGTCGCGAATCACAACTAGTTGCTATCGCGACTAAGCATTATCCACCATCTATGACCCGCGGGGTTGCTTGCAGCTCAGCTTCCCACATAGCGTTCCTCCACCACCACGGGGCCCGAGACAGACGTGATATATTTACCCCCAGCTCGCAAGAATGATCCAGTCAGTGCAAACAACCATATCCGATCGATTGAAGCTGCTCTTTCTTCCCTTGGAAGTAATAACTGTTCATTATTGTTTGGTGACTATGTTAACTTGAGTAATTTTTTTCCGTTTAACTTTGCTACTATTCAGTCTTTAATGAACAAGTTGGTAATTCTGAATAACGTCGCAAAAGAGACCTACTGACAGCGGTGTGTAAATTTTGGGAGCGATTGAATTTATTCCACACCTAGAGTGCTGTTTTTTCGCCTGAAACTAGTCAGTTTCATCTCATCAGGAATGATCAAATACAGATACCAATATCACAAACTCCACGCCGAACATTGCCACATGAGTAAATGCAACAAATACCTGCTTGAAAATTAACCGAAACCTCATTCGGAACTAATATTCATCGAAATTCAAAAGCCATCTGCCAAGTTCACATTTGCTGTAAATAACAACAACAAACATAAAATTGTAACTACCAGCGTGTGTTTCGGTATTATAATGTTGTTTATCGATTTATTTCTTTTTCTTCTCTCTTCTCTTTTTAATGAATTATTGTCATTGCTATCTTTCTTTGATTTTTCGAATCGCAAAACACGCCAGTTTTGATCATTGTAATTACACTACTATTTGTTCTAGTTTTGCATCTCGTGGCACCGTACTGTCTAGTGCGAGTAATTGTTCAAGTATTACGATGACGTCTAATTGTTAAGTGTTTTGGTGTTTTTTTTCTGTTAATATTTATTTTTGCTAATTTTAAATTTGATCTCGAACCAATTCGTTTACCGCACTCAAGTGGCAGGAGTTTTTTTTTCGTGTGTTTGTGTTTTTGTGTGTCGTTCACCCTTTGTCACTCGACTTTTTTGACGATTCTGAGACCCTTCCTGTAACCACCAAACAAACCCTTTTTCATGTGTGTATTTCTAAAGTGGGAAACCTCGGTCTGAGTGCGTCGGCCGAGTCGGTCCACCAGGTGAAGCGCTCCAGCCGTCGAGGTTCCCGCCATGCCCACCTACACCGAAGCTCGTCCCGGCGGAACAAGGAGAATGGTTCGTCGCGGTCCAACAGTTTCCGGAGCAAGATTTCGTCTGCCAAGGGGGGTAGTAACGGTGCCGGTGTAAGCGGACCCACCGGTGCAGATACCGCCAGTCTGGGGAAAAACAACGGTACCGGGAATGCCCCGTTGTGTAGCATTGTCTCGGCTAAAGAGCACCACCGAATCCGGAAACAGCGTGCTGTTTCGTTCGAGCAAACATCGGCCCCAACGGGAACCACGATGACATCATCCACCTCCGGCTGCCCGGTGGTGGTGGTTGGCATGCATCCGAAATGGCACGAGTTCAGCGCGAAGTCGTTGGACGAGAAAAAACTGCTTACCAAGCAGAACAACTTTACAACGATGACGATCGACGGAGTGGATCTTCAGCTGGACAGCAGTACGATCGGTGGTGCCGAGGTGGGTTCAGGTCTTCAGCCCTGCGATGGTGCCGATAGCGACGGCGATTGGCACATGATGGACCAAAGTGTGCCACTGCCGCCGGCGGGTGACATTCATCCGGTACAAAAACAGCAGCCTACCGCAGTCGGTACGGCACAGCACAGCTCGATGTTGCACCATCTGAAGCCACCGCGAATATGATTCTAAGGCATAATGCGTGTAAGTTAGCTGTAAGGGTTCAAGAGAGATATTCGCATTCATTCTATTATTTCTAGCGTCTAATGTGTAGGCAATCGTTTGTTGTTTAGTTAGAAAATTACGTAAATTTTTTATATACGCGTTTTGTATAAGGACGAACTGATCATTACGGAGTGAAATAACATAAATATCCATAGTCGGAGAAGCGGCTGTTGTGCGGTACTACTAGACTCGTTTTAATTTAATAATTTTACCAGTGCCGAGCACTTTTGCTGAAACCATTTCATTAATGCTGCGATAAATATTGGTCCACGTCACTTAATTATAGTTTTTTTTTATAAATTTGCGAAGTAATCAATCATGTTGGATAAAAAAAGTACCAGCATAACTAGTTTGCTTTTCAATCACTCATTATTACATCAGTGTACGATTGATGTATACAATTCCACTAAGAAGAGCCCGTTCGAAATAGGCACCCAATCGGTCACTATTCTATAGAATATAAAAACTAGTTTCGTACAAAAATAGAACTTGAAAATGCACGGTCTAAGTCGGCACAACAGAACGAAAGCCAAATTTTACAGTTGACTATATAAGTAAAAAGATCATTGAGATTTCTTCCCGTTTAAAATAAAAACATTCTACCAGTTCACTGTCGGTGTAGTAAGATAATGGATTGCGTAAGGGTATACTTAAATGTAAGGGTAAAATATACTGGAAAGAATTTCATATCTAGTACGCTAGAAATCGAAAATATTATGCAAAGTATTACACGTTTTACGAACTGAATTTCACACTCATAAAGTCATTACAACACAATTATAGTAAACAATCACTTAGAAATTTATCGAAAAGTTAAAAACAAGACCAGTGAACGTGAGAATTTACATACGCCGTGTAGCTCGTAAAGTTATAAAGTTGAGATTTTTTACTATCATTAAATTCTAACCACATTCTTAATGATCAAAATTTGGCGCAACAGAATTCGAATCCAATCAGCAGTCAAATACAGAATAATAGAATAGTTTATGTGGTGAAAGAAGAGATACAGTCACATTCCTTAGTTGTATATAATTATCCTCATATGTATAGCGAAAACGATCGAGAGACGAATCCTCGGAACAAAATAATTGTAATTGCTCAACCAAAAAAAGAAGTCGAAGATTGTAGATTTCTCCTATCTAACGATCCTACGGTAACCAAGTCTCATCACAAAATTAAAGACAAAGTGTCGGTAAAGTCGGTCTAAAACTAATCGCGCAAAAAATCAAAGAACCATCCATAAATGACGTAGCATTTTTGAGTGATTTTTAACACCCCCTCCCCCATCGTAGCATTTCGTCACAAACTTCTAAATACCCCCTGGTAATTACGTAGCTTGATGGTAACTCTATCCCCTCTTGATCGCGCAATTTAAAAAAATAAAATAAAAAAACGATGTTAATTATTCCCCTTTAAAAAAGCTACGTAGCATGACATGACCCCCTACCCCCCTGTTGTCACACATCATCACAAAATACAAAACTCCCCCCTCCCCCATATAATGCTACGTCATTTATGGATGGTCCCAAATCAAAGGTGTTCCTGTCGAACAATTGAAACAGTTTATTCGGTATCTTGCAACGGATATGGGGATTTTTTTAAACCAAATTAACCAACCTTGAAGAGCATCGAAGCTTTTTTTCTCTCTTTTTTCGTGCTCCTGGTGTTGGTTGTACAAAGGTTAGGGAGCTAATCTCACAAGCCAGTCTGTCGCATGTTCGAATTTCCTATCAGGAAAGAAGTCGAAACAGAAGGTCAAGCTTAGCAACGGAATGTAGTAATAGCAACATGAAGACAGTTTTAGGCACAAAGAACAGATTTGTATGTTCGAACAAATAATCAAACTTTTGTGAGCATTTAACCCCTTCCTGTTCATGCTGTTTATGATGAACGTTTTCAACCTGCTATAATTTTTCGCTTAGGCTAGATCTGCTCACAAAAACAAGTAGAGCTAATAACTGAGGCTATTAAGTATTATCTTTAGAACTGATGTTATTCCAATTAACTTGAATTGGATTCCGCTGGAGCAGTGCTGCCAGGGACAGTTTTAGTTAAAGTTTAAAAATGATATATTGGTATATCTTCGTTGTCTTGAAATATTATTGAAAACTGATAAAACTAAAGAGACTAGAATAACAAAGAGACGCCATCTTAATTCAGTAAAAACAATTCAACTAGCAACCAAGCTACGGTTAACAAGCAACACAGCAAATGTGCGAGCCTCACAAAACTTGTTTGTTGTTATTCCGTTTGTTTCTTCTAGCCAAAATAAAAACCTGCTACAACTTCTGGTCTGCTAAGTTTCTCGACTAGCTGAAACATAGTTATATGCGCAGGAATGGTATTTTGCAGCAATAAAACCACATTAGGCCAAGAACAATTGCGATTTTTTCGCTCGCAAACGGATCCACAACAAAAAGAGGCGTGGTTGAAGTCTCGTACATATGTTCCTGTCTTGCCAGTTTGCTGGAAACGAAAGAGCAGTGCTTTGTTTGGCTCAATCAGACCCATAACGGAACGACTTTTATTTTGAATGTTTGCATAATTTGGTTTTTCGTTACCGTCATGCTGAATTTCGTCCTTCCATCAAACCATGCCATTTTCTCTTAGCGTTTCTAAACACGATGGTATTGTAACAAATTCCGTTTGAGGGTATAACTTTTATCTTTAAAATATTTGGTAGTTTCAACGGATTGGATCTGGGGCGGATCCAGAAAAAAATTTCGGGAGGGGTCCGAACATTACGTACTACGTAATAAGCTCATTTAATGAATATCAGGTTTGATGTTCAAATTTGGTTTGGAATTATTGTGGGTTTGAAACTAATATAAAATTTAAACTAATTCAAAATTTCTAAACTAGTAAAAATAGTTCGGAGGGGGTCCGAACCCCCAGGACCCTCCCCCTGGATCCGCCACTGGATTGGATAACAATCTAGGGTCAGATCACTCTAAGTATGTAAAACAAATTTGTATCACATTTAAAAAAATGCATTTAATTTCCATTTTTGCCACAACTTTGCACTCCCTAACAGAAAAGTTTGTTTAACAAACGTCCTACACTGATCCACTTTGTTCGACGTTTTGCTGAAAGTAGGGAAAGTTTTTTGCAGGGTTTTGACGTCTTACACGTAACGCAAAATACATTATGAATTTCTATTTTGATTGAAAGAAATGCATTTAATTTCGCTGATTTTTAAAAAGGCATCAGAAGTGATCTGCCCCTAGATAACAATACTACCTTAAAAACAATGCTACATGATGCTAAACTTTTACATTTGACAACTCTTTTGTTCGTTTGGAATGACATTGATACTAAATTGGAATTCCAAACGAAACATGTCGTCTCTTTGTTATTCTAGTCTCTTCAGATAAAACCCATCAATTTGGACTGTCTTTGACTACTTTCTCCTAGTAATTCTCCTAGTAATTCTGTAAATATTCTAGAAAAATTGTCTTGCCTATCGGAAGGTGGAAATTGAGCAGCTTCTAGCACTGTGAGAGAAGTATCTGTCTTGATCAAAATAGGTTTTTCGTTTTTCTTATTCCCAACATGTTTAAGGAAAAATAGTTTTGGAACTCTACATGCACTAGAAAAAGTTGGACATGAAAGGGTTAAATGTAAACCGTTCACACTAGCGACGCCATACTAATATCCGCCAAAATAAAGCTGAAAATAGTGACCATTTTGAACTGTATCTGATCAACTGCCAGTTCTGTTGAACTCAGTAACGCCTCTACCGGCAATTTACATTGGATTTGGTCATACATTTTTGAACACCTTTAAGCGTTTAAATTAACTTCCCTCATTTTTATATTATGCATTGTCTGATAGCACGTTTTCTCCCATCGTCAAAAACCATCCGGGATTTGATTCGTAATTTGCATGAGATCTGATCATATCTGATTTTTTTGTTTGTTTTGACCATTCTCGGGTGGATTCGACGTCCGAATAAAATCGTCGCTCCGGTGTAACGTCGAACGAAAATGCTTAACGATAGAAGTCGTTTTACTGTTCGCGGAAGGAAGGATCCACCTGTGAATAGGGATCTTTAGGGGTGTGCGGGTTAAGACATTTTCTGATGCAGATTGGTGCCGTGAGTTAATATCTCAATTCTTTTTCTATTTTTAAGCCCGAAACTATTGAAAAATCATTTTTTAGTTTGTCTCCTTTTAGGACAATAACACATCCAAACCCATGCGGCTTGCACGACTCTATAGGTTGCCTCATCAGATCTACCATAATTTGAGGATGAAATTTAAGATGGCAGGCTGCTAGCGGTGCTGTCCCGGTTAACAATGAGGCGAACGAGATATTTGCAGATATGTCATTTAGTAGGACAACTGTCAGTTTGTTGGCTGAATTTAATTTGGATTTTTTAAATTTAAAAATCAAAAAAGAATAATTAAGGTTTAAAAATAATATGAGTGTACTCGTAAGGACACCCGCTATCAATACATATGAAAAACTGACACAATTTTTCCAAATTAAAGATGCCTATTGTCAAACAAACATCTCATGGAAAGGCTAATACAGACCGACTTCTTGATCGATTGTATTTTAAACGCAATGGTCGATAGAGGCAGAATCGTTAATTGCATTCGAAATTAATTTCAATGAGGAAACAATTTGAATTAAAATCAGTTTGAATATACATAAGATATGCTGAAAGGCTTTTGACATTTAAAGATTTCATATGGGATCGTAGTATTCAGACCGTATTTCCGCAACCATAATTGCGATTCGTATGAACTTCACCAGAAGGCTTTAACGATATTAAACCTTCCATTTGAGACTAAGTATGTGAAAATCGAATAAGCCTTTTCCAAGGAGCTGAAGGGACTTTAATTCTGAAAAATTCAAAGAACCAGAAACTTACAGAATTGTCGGGATGGACGCTGGATTCAAAGGGACATTGACTGGCCATTAGCGATCAAGAGGGCTCTAGCGAAGCTAAATGTATATCTTACAAACAAAGGTACCATCAGCATTTACTGCAGGGAGAGCCAGGAATCCATTATCGACATCAATTTTTGTAGCTTTGGAGTGAGTGGAAAGATGAACTGAAAAGTGTGCGGGGAGATACCCACAAAAACTATCAAGCGATCTGGTACAGCATGCGGATAACAGAGATCTTTTACAAGGACGTGTTCGTCAAGGAACTTAAATTTTAGGGCATCCTCTTCAATCTAAATACGAACAAGTTAATGGCAGCACTAACCAGGGCGTGCAATGCGACCATAGCAAGCAATGGAATAGCGGGTAACGGTCGCCTGGTACAATACGATGATTGCTGATCTACGTATAAATTGCCTCAGATCAGAGAAGAATGACACCGAAACGAGTTACAAGAACCTCTCTCCACAAAGCAATCAAGCTGAGCAAGAAAACCTGCATTGAGGAGCTTTGCCACAAAGCCAACGAAAATTCTCGAGGCCTACAGAGTTGCCATGACAAAGATAAAAAGCTCAGCTGACCCACCTGAAAGGTGCCCGCAGAAGATGAAGGTCATCATCAAAGGAAGAAGATGATGAAGAAGAAACTCGAATTATCGACAAACGGCTGATCGAGATGGCGAAAACCATGAAAGTGAGGAAGGACTCAGTACCAGCCCCAAATTTGGTTCTGAAAACAGCGATACAGGACAACCCGGATATGTTCAGGATGATCCAATAACTGAAAGTGACAGAAGCGAATATTGCTGTCGATGCCTAGAAAACCTGGTGATGTTTTAGCGTATAGCAGTGGTTTTCAACCTTTTTTCGTTCCACGTACCCCTTTTCAAATATTGATCCCCACGATGTACCTCTTTTTGCTCACCATCATTACCCTGTTAAAAAAAACTGTTTCAATTGGATGAAAACCATAGTTTGCCAATTAAAAACTTGTTCTTGAACGCTCTCATGTCGTTTTTGCTTGAGGCAGAAACTAACTCAGTTTCGGACCTAACTGTTGTCAAACCGTTTGTTTCATGCCAGTTTCGAACCTAGGTTATGCGCCACTGAACTGAAAACCGAGTTGGGTTCCAACCTGAAATATATTTCGGGTTCGCTCACACCACCGCTGTTTTGCGAGAACCCAACTCAGTTCCATTAAAAACGTTTGTTTGCAGCAACTACCCTGAGTTAGTGTCTAGGTTCTCAATCGAAAACGACATCAGTAAGTAAGAATATATAAAGGCAAATATCCGACGGGAATGTTAGGATTAAAGTTAAACTTATCCCATATAATTCACCCCCTACAATAGCCTAATTTACCCCTGGGGGTGAATTCACCCCCAGTTGAAAACCATTGACATAGGTCAATATGTCCGTTGGAACAGACAGGAAACTGTAAGAGAGAGTAATCCTGAACAGGCTAACCAAGTACACGAAGCGTGAGAACGATCGGTCACGCAATTCGGTTTACTTATAGGCAGGTCTACAGTGGATGTCATCCGAACGATAGTGGGAGCTGCGGACGATGGGGCAGTGAAGATGAACCTTCCGAGAAATGTAACGATTGTTAGTTTCGCGGATGATGTGGTGTTGCAAGTAGTCAGGAAGTCACTAGGAGGTGGAAGCACTCGCCACGGAGACAATTGCCCATCATAAAACAGAGGCGGTGTGATTCGTAGCCGAAAGACAGTAACAGGCGAAAATCGCGGTCGGAGAATATCTCATCAACTCGAAACGTGAAATTACGCTACTGGGTGTGATAACCGCCGACCGACTGAATTTTTAAATTCACGTCGATTATATTAAGGGGAAGACGGCAAGAGCAACTACAGTTAGCCCGAAGCCCGTGAGTAGGTTAGTTCAACCACCAAGGACCAGATTAGGGTTGTGGTCTCCCGGGAATACCGACCCATTTTTGGTACCGTAATACCGGTACTGAGCAAGAGCCAGTACCGGTATTTTCGGTACCATGCAAAATTTTGTTTGAAATATATGTAGATCCTATTGGTAGACCCGTTTCTTAATATCGGTCTGCAAAGTGGCTTTTAATTATATTGAATTATCTTCTACATAAATCGTTCAGCTTACGCCTTTGTGTGGAAATGAGGCGAGACCATCATCATAATAATTCTAGAAGTTAAACATTACTAGCTCCCGTTGTACTGATCGATATGTTTAAATTCCTACACTATTTGGTTGAAATAAAATTTCAACTAGCTTTTACTAAATTTCAAAATATTCACATAGGAGATGTTTTGATTTTTTATGTTTAGATTTTTTTATTAGCGACATTCTGATTGGTTCCAATTATTCACTGGGTGGCGCGTAATGAGACTGTGGCCTAAGTCTTATTTGTATTTGCTTTGCGCTTAAATATTTATCTATAAAAGAACGAACAGCGATTTAGTAGCTTATAATTTGAGAGTTGGTGAATTGCTTCGAATGGTGCGATTCGTAATTTTTGATGATCAGAAATATCAGCAAAACTCCATAGTTAGCAGTAAATTAGGAGCCTTGGTCTGCATAAAAGTCACCACCAATTTACAGCAAAGCAATAATGCCGAGAGGAAATGCGACCAACGTACACGGATTTACATTCTCATTTCGATTTACTGTTGATAATAGGGTTTCTTACATTCAGCATATGTTGAAGTCGACGAAAGTCGCACCATTGAATTCAAAGTGGCCTAGATCTCGAAATAAAAGAAGGTGCCGATTCGAAAAATACCCTCTGCTGCAATGAGATATCAGTTTGAGCATTCAATTTTACTCTGAAGCGTTTCTCGAATCTTTTGAAAAAAAAAATTGGAGTACCGGTACTGGGGGTTTCAGTAGCGCAGTACCGGTTCTCGCCAAAATGGGTCGGTACTGCGAACCCTAGACCAGATCGATTAGGCCGATTGAAGCACCAGCGGTGGGTCTTCGAGTTTTCAGTGAACCAGAATACTGATTGGCCCGTTGAGTAAGATTTATGAGCCATCCGAGTAGATTGCTACAAAACTGGGAGCTAACTGACTCACGCTATCGATATGACGGTATCTGAAGAAATTCCGCCACCGAAGAATAAATGGCTCGTTGAGATGGAAGCTAAATGATTCGCGAAAACGAGAACTAAACAGCTCACAAAAACAGGCGACAAATGGCTAATTGTCGCGATTATCCGAATTGGTGTTCGGAGTTGAATGGCTCTAATGTACGCAGAAGCTGATGAAAAAGCCGGAAGCTAAATAGCTGAAAGGACGAGAAATTTAATGGATCAAACGATACGAAGAATAGTAAAAATATATTAATTCTGCGAAAGAATTTCTATGAAGAAAGCATTTTTCATTCCAAACTTTAAAAATATCTTGAAGGGTTCGGGACACGTAAAATACTGTTTTTAAATTAAAGACTAAATAAAACATACTATTGTCGATTTTTGAATCTCGCGCTCTGTCAAGTCTCCAAGTTCCCATACATCCGTGGTTTTCAATCTTTTTTGTACCACGTGCCCCTTTCCGAATATTGATCTCCATCGTGTGCCCCTTTCTGAAAATTGTTTACCACCATCATGAGAGTCATTTTCATTTAGATGGATACCATATTTTTTCGAATATGAAACCTGTTCCGAGAGACACTCAGCCAGCATTTAAATTCTGAAACAATATACAAAGACAATTATCCGACGGGAATCTTAGGGTAACAGGTTGAAATTTATCCCCTCAAATTTCACCACCCCTTTAAAAGTCTAATTCACCCCAGATTGAAAACCACTGCCCTACATGGTATTAAAATTTCTGACGGTTGCAAACGGCACGCACAGACCTTCCAAAGAAAATTTGTAAACTTTAGCTTAAAGAATATATAAAACAATACAAAACCATTGAATGGGTTGAATCTGAAAAAGGGAATGCTACTCGTGAAAGCAGTAACGTAACTCATTTTAGCTCGGAAATCCGGATTATTTACTCCAAACCAGGGTCGAAGCACATTTCACCTAATCCTTATCTTTTTACAGTTGCCGCTGATTTGGGAAAGCAATTTTCTCCATCAAAACTTCCGTTTTTAAAAAAACGGCATTGAATGTTCCCCTTTATTCCTAAATACAAAGAGGAGCGTATAGCGTTTGTAAACTGGTTCCCAAACCATCACTCATGCTAAACTCTTAAATCGAGAATAATTTCGTGGAATTCTTTATATCGTTGTAATTCTCTGGTTGGACACTTTTGATCTAGACCGCATGTGAAATTATAATATCAAATTCACTTTGAAAGTGAAACTGACCTGGAATAGAGATATGAACAGATGCCTCTAAACTACTAAATTCCGTTTTACCAACTTGACCTATATCAGTAGAGCTACTAATTTGCGACAGATTTGTTGTTCAAACTTCAAGAGGGGACCAATTTCAAATCATGCCCTACTATATTCAAACCGCAGTTGTTAGTTGCATCATTCATTCAAACAACACAGCCGCTCAATCATTTTCCATTCGTTTTCAATTTCACTGACCCGCAAAAATTTTCGGATCTGCTTGAGAAGAATGGAGAAATAGCCACTCAAAATAACGTTTACGACTAATTTTGAGTTTTGGGGGTAGCAGTGTTAAGGGTTATCAACGAAATTTAGAGCCATAGTACTGAAGTGAGAGCAAGAATGTAAAGTATACAGATCGGAAAACTAGAAGTGGCAGGGTCATTAGAACAGGCTTAATACCTTACGGGCTTAACTTTTGTCTTCTGCTGATGGGGGTAGAGCTTAGGCAGCATAACTACGAACCACTCAAATCCACCACCAGAACCGGTTCTCACGGTAAAGAGGGACAAGTCTGTCTTTACCAGGGGACATGCTGATGGACTTGAGTGATTCGTAGTTGTGCTGCCGAAGCTCGACCACCATCAGCAAAAGAAAAAAATGTAAAAGAGAAAATGTGACTACATATAGCCGAGATAAAAAAGGAAAAAAAGTTATCAACAAATTACGACAATGTTGACCGTCATTATGAAAAGTCAAAATATGGGTTTCTAAATTCGTTTTATTTAATTTTGAATTTAAATAAAATTGCAATTAATTGAAATCGTTCCCAAATATTTGACGATGTTAAGGACGGCTTCTACTTTTGTGCCCGTTTTTCAAGTGTATTTTTACAATGGATTGCGAATAATATTATTAGGATGCGGTTGTCTGACTATATGGAGAGACTACAACAAGCACAAGTGGTGTATTACACTGGTCATGCTTTGATGGAGATGAGGAGCTGGTGCTGGTGTCTACTGTCGTGGAACGAGATTGGAATAATCTCACTTGCTAGGTAGATACTGTACTGTATTCCAAGCAGAAAGCTTCGCGATTATGTGCGGAGTACAATCGGTCCTTCAACAGAGCTTGTCCGGTAAAGTTATAAACTTCTGCTCCGATAGTCAGGCTGCAATCAAGGGCCTTAGCTCAGATAAATCACGGTCCAAACTAGTGATCGCATGCCGAACCCAATTCGAAGCACTAACTATCTTGTCTGGGTGCCCGGACATTCCGAGCACCCAGACAAGGTGTGGGCTGACGAATTAGCCAGCGCTGGAGCAGCGATTGACTTCGTTGTTCCTGAGCTCGCCCCACCAATTTCGACAAGTTGGATAAGAGAAAAAATACGGTCCTAGGTTTGCAATTATTGGAGAAATCTACAAACGTGACGCCAAACAAAGGCATTTAAAGAACAACCGTGCCCAGTGATTTCGAAAAATCTCTTTTAACCGGCCACTGTAAACTCAATTATCACATGGCAACTCTTCAGCGCGCTGAACCATTTTCATGTGATCTTTGTGAATCCGACTACGGAACCTCACATAATCTGATATGCAACTGCCCAGCCGTTTGCGCAATTGCGATTTCGAGTTTTCGGCATCCTTATATAGCGGACACCTTGTTTGGATAACTGAAACTCTGACACATACTAAAGTTTCTTATCCATTGTGGTAAAGAGCATTAGTCTTACCCGCAGTCGATTTGAACTACTTGTGAGTTTACCTGCTGTTTATTTTTTGTTTGTTTTGTTATTTTTCCCATTCTTCCCATTTCTACTTCCTTCCTTCCGCTCAGGAAATGATGAGAAGACACAGCAAGGCCCAAATCCCCGACTACATACGGGGAACTTTCCATTTTTAGCCAATACAATCTGATTCCTGATGTGGTACAATTAAGACCCCGTGTCAACCCACACCATCCTTTAAATCATGAATTAAATTTAAAAGCATAATAGTGTTTGTGGGTAAACCCGAAAAACAATTATCATAGGGTTCTGTTGTAGCAACTACCCAAAATTAGGTTCCCTTGCCTCAATATTGAAGTATCGTTCAGGAAGGTAAAGTTACGAAACCGCGTGGAAGGTTGTTTGCATTGCAGGCACTTTATGGACTAGCGAAGTGTCAAAAGTGGCTTCCGTGACGCCAGTTTGCATCCATGGTTGCTAGTTTTACTGTTTTTGTCCCCGTAAAACTGTGCATAAAGCATCTGTAGTTTGCATTTAACCACGATAAAAATCCCAACTGTACCAGTAGGCATACTACCTTATGAACGCGGAAGAGTTCGACTGAGTCGAGATTTCGTTTTATTTTGGACAACAATAATAAGTGCGAGCGAAAAGTACAACCCAAAGGTACCATGTTCAAGTTTAATAAAACTGTACTTTGGGTTGTTTTATGTTTTCTGTGTAGATAAAATGGTGACGAACTATACCATGTATGTATTACTCCCCTACGGATTCACCGGAAGCTGATGGGCAGGAAGGGTGAGTGTCCACGTCTTATTCTTTTCAAAGTAGTACCTTACCCATGAAGGTGGCTATATATCTGTCGCAAGTATAGATAGAGGCAGGGAATGGCAGGAGTTGAAGTAACTCGCAAGACGGTGATCGCAGTTCGCAGATGTGGCGGATTAATCACGAAAAGTAATTCCAAACAAATCGTTACACAACTGAGTAGAAATTCAAAAAATAAAAGAAAAAGAAGGATTGTGACGGCTGCTAAAGTAGTCGACCATGCGCTCGAAAAGAGAGCAATCAACCGATAGTCAGATTCGGCTACTAAACAGGAGCATTCTGTTTGAAGGAAGGATGTTTTAAATTGCATACTAAACATGTGTTCAATGTATTGATTATTAACTATGGACGAATCCATTTTTATTAAAACGCAGAAACTATAGAATACTGGAAAAACGACGATAAATAGAAGATCAACAATACAATTTTATTGCATACTTTAATATTATCGTGACAGAGTAAGTTATTTCATCGATGACAGTTCCCTGCAACATTTTTGTCTTTCATTTTTATATTTTGAAAATTTTCACCAAACTAAACAAAGGTTTACATATTACAGATTGTTTATTTCCTACGTGAAATCTGTTGAATAGTAGATACATATAGAATATGGGCCCTATCCTCACAGTCACGTCACTTAGTGACTAGAAGGAAAATTCCTATATGATTGGGATTGTCACTAGTGCTACTGTTTATTCTATCTATTCCGCACCCGTGTTAGTTTCACAGATATATAACGCGGTATATAACCACAGACTAACAGACATACCGCTCGATAACAATGCTCCGTCTGATTTAACAGTCATTTTAAATACTTTTGTAGTTGGGACTGTGACCGCTTTTGCGATAATGGCGCCACTGACATATGAACAAGCATGCGGGGTATAGCCCACCCAGTTAAGTTCAGCCGGAAATGAACCGGAATTCCGGCTGTTTATAGTTCATATTCCGGTTCCAGTGACACAACCGATTCTAGTGAGAATCGGTTGTGTCACTGGAGCCGGAGTACGAACTGGAACCAGCTAGAATTCCAGTTCATTTCCGGCTGAACTTTACTGGGCACTAGTGAAAATTTGTTCCCAAGTCTGAGGGGTAACATTTGTATTTGCACTCAGTCTCACCATGATTATTTGGGACCGTGTATTCTGAGAAAATGAGCCGATATTTTCAAAGGAATTTCCTCATAGTGTTATGTCTGTTAGCCTGTGATATAACTTTAAAACTAATAAACGTTCTGCGAGAGACAAAATGATAGCAAAACTGTACCACCAGCTACAATCCTGTGTTCTATATCTACAGTTTTAACGGTTCAAAAACTAATTTTTAGAGGAAGCATAAATATTATTCGAATTCGAGGTAAGTACATTAATTTCAGCTTCATTCAGCCGCCGATGCAAACTCGACTGTACCTCCAACTCGGACGTACTTGATGGTAGATTTTTTCCTTGGCTTTCGACAGGGAAAAACATTCGCGTTCAATCTCTGCCGTTAATTAAAAGAAAACCAGATTTTTCGTGACAAGTAATACTACTTCGGATTTACACAAATGCGGTTCTTGCTACACCAACCAACAAAAACTGGAATCTGATTTTGAAGAAAACTTCAATCTTCAACTGAGCTAATTAGACGAAATAAATCGAGATTATCCGCAAACAACAGTGGTGGAGTCTTCATCACTAGTTATATAACATTAAAGGACAGCAAAAACATCAACGGCCCAGGCGCCTTCCTTGGGGTATGCTTGACGTAGGAGTACGGTGTTGCCTACCAATCTCTATCTCTACATCTGTCAGCGGATCGAAATAACCTGTGACGGGACGTGCAAAGTGAAATAAAGTAACTGTCACCGCAATGGTCTGTCACTGCGAACCGGGCCTTTCTTGATGATTTTCATAAAATAAACAGTGTCTGGGTAGTATCGTAATATTCTGGTTATATACAAGATGTTTTTAGAAAATATATTTTACATGTTGCTTAGATGCTTAGATGTACATGCGCAGAAACAACTATGAAAAATGCTACTATGTTTTAATTGCCGCAAGGTTCTACTGTATCGATTTTGTTGGCTATTTTACGCAAATTTGAGACTAAAAGAAACGAAAGCAATGAAATTGAAAGACGGATAGCTATTCTAGAGCGAATCAGTTATGAACTTAGAACGGAAAACTAGAACTAGGCAGGCTCATATGGGCATGATCGAAAGAAAATGTGAAGAATTCTTCCAGAAGGCAAAGAATTCTTCACATTTCCTTTCGATCATGCCCATATGAGCCTGCCTAGTTCTAGTTTTCCGTTCTAAGTTTATAACTGATTCGCTCTAGAATACCTATCCGTCTTTCAATTTCATTGCTTTCGTTTCTCTTAGTCTCAAATTTGCCGAAAATAGCCAACAAAATCGATACAGTAAATATGAAAAATGCAACGACGGCAAGTGCAATTTTATTATTCTGCTCAACAGTTATTGTTAATGTTGTTTTACATAGCACAGACAAACGATAACATAATTCATGTCATGTATGAGCTCTATTATTTTCGTCACAAATCTGTACCTCATCGGCAGAAATCTATGCCGCATCGGCACAGCACTATCATCGACATTTGTTTGAAAATATTTTGCAAGCTGATTTTTCCCTGCAAAAAAACATCAATGTCGAGAAGGAAAAAGAAGACCGTCTTCGCATGTCCCGTCTAGAAATACTCTAGAAAGAGAACTGCGGAGACTCCATTTTGGATCGATTGGATTCGCGTTTAGCTGTCAAAAAACGAATCCAATCGAACATTGCCTATCCTTATAACATTGGACGTGTTGCCATACAATGCCGGGGCATACGTTGCCAAAAATGCTGTTTTTCTCTCCGCAGTTCTCTTACTAGAGTTTTTCTAGTCCCGTCCCAGGAAATAACTACAAAAATTATCGTTGATACCAAATTTCTGCATTTTGGCATTTGATCGAAAACGGTAGATAGGTTGGGTAAATAACATCAGCTTGACTGCGACGTTCCAAAGTCTTTGCTATGTGCGATAGGAACAGTAAGCTTGGGAGTAATCCTGAAGAGGTTCGATGATGAACAGCTCGAACAACTTCGAAACTGCACTCAATGAAGTTAGTTCACGATTGCTATTGATGTCACCCTTATTTTCCTTTTTTTGGACTGGAAACATGCTCGCAGATTTCTAGCAAAATGGAAAAATGCCACTGGCAAGAGATGCTCAAAAGATGGAAATAAAATTCGCAATTTCAATATTAGATTTCACTAGCCTGATTATTAAAATTACACGCACACTTTTTTCTTTCTTTTACGATACAAAGACGATGTTTATATTATTTGTTTACATTGCTGTCTTCAAAAGCAACGATAAATAAGAAAAGATTTATATACTTATTTAAAACGGGATCAATAATTCTAAACAAATTTAATATTGTCCTTAAAGTGGTTTTAAAGATCTTTCCGATAATATGTGTGCTGCTTCAGATGAGTTTTATAACAGTTTTTGGTTCATTCTTAAACATGCTTTAAAAACTTAATGTAGATTGGGCCAACTAGTTGGAATGTTATCTTATAGTGGTGATTGGGAGGTTTTCATAAAGTGAAAGTTTTACAAAAAAAAATCTCAAAAACCGCTTATAAATTTTAATTAAACTGAAATTGTTACTTGGGAAAGCTTCGAAGTGTTGTCAGATATGGTTATATAAAACATAAAACGACGATTGTTAACTGTGTTGTATTTTTGTTATCTCGATATTTCTCTTTCTTCCATAACGTTCATCCATAATTATGAATTGCCGGGCATTATTTTGCTATTTTCTTTGCTGTGGTGTGCGCAGCCGCAAGCCGATGAACGGTGGTTGATGGAATATGGGGTCCGAATAGCCCCGTACGCTCATTTTGCACAAAAGTGGCGAGCATCTTGAAAATATCTGTGTTTTCACCCAAATCATTCCATTAAAATAGGAGCCTCAAGCTTTCCAAAACACACCTTTTTTCACTTTTATTTGTTTTAATCAACGTTTTTACTATTATAATGATTTTTGTTTTGAGGATGGCAAAAAAAATGAAACACGTTGTATCTCCTTTTTAAAGAAAACAAAGAGTTAAATTCAGCTTTCATAATTATTGTTTTAGTAGAGCGGTTCCACAAATATGTACGACAGTCAGAAAGTAAAGGACCAGGAGTGCGATTTTACGAAGTTTTAGCACAGACTAACAGACATAACACTCAAAAACAAAGCTTCGCCCGCTTTAACGGTCATTTTAAATATATTTGTAGCTGGGACTGCGGCCACATTTGAAATTATGGCGCCACTGACATATGACCAAGCATATGGGGGATAGACCACTAGTGAGAAATTTTGTGCAATTCGGCAGCTTCATCTTAGGCCAATTCAATAAATTTCCTACATGAAAGTTTTTTTTAATACGCTTTTTAAACCAATGCTTTTAAAGTTATATTTTGGCATGGAAGAGCCTGGTGTTCAATATAAAATGAGAATTTTTTCAGTCATATATTTAAGAAACAAACAAAAAAAATTTCAACGGATTCAGTATTTTTTATTAAAAACATAATGTTTATTCTTCAAAAAAAACGTCAATAAATATTGGAGAGTCCTGGTCAACCGTACGACGCAACTTAGTCGCGATGATCTCACAAGAGCGCTGGACGGCACGCAATGAGGTATATATAGGTGTGGCAGAACACACGGTTTGCTAGTGTTGGCAACCAAAAATGTGTAAACAATCCGGAAGCACAACGGGTCGACGTCATAGCGGTCACACGATTCAATTGGAACGGAACGACCGCTATGACGAAAGCAAGTCGATTTATTCTGTGATCACTAACACCACTCATGTAAGATTCATCTTACGAATACCAAAGTGCCATCTTCGCCAGACCTGTATATACGACATTGGTCGGCACGGACGTCCATCTTCCGGATAAAATTCCGTATCCTGG
Source organism: Topomyia yanbarensis (assembly GCF_030247195.1). Classification (NCBI taxonomy): domain Eukaryota; kingdom Metazoa; phylum Arthropoda; class Insecta; order Diptera; family Culicidae; genus Topomyia; species Topomyia yanbarensis. Next base: position 66,075,924 of record NC_080672.1, read on the forward strand.
CGGTCAACTACGTCGTATTCTTGGCCCGCCAATTATTTTTGTACACTGGGGCACTGAGGGAGCCGAAAAAATCCTCAATGGGACGGCACTGGGTCAAGTTGGTCGAGTTCCTTTCTTTCGGCACGTACGGTATATTTTTCTGCTCAAAATACTCCAGCATCTTCTTGGCGTAATGGGAAGACCTCTTGTCCGGACAGAAGACGTACTTCCCATCCGCATGATGCTCTTTTAAGAACAGCAGAAGAATTTTCTCAAGACACTCCTCCTGGTACACTTGGTGATTGATGACCAGATCGCTCGGCTTGAACTACGGCTTTGAAATCCCGCTGTCCGATATGACGAGGTACAGCATAACTTTTTTTCAAATTTACGCTTAAACATATATTTTACTTCGGGGTGTGTGGCCGATTTGTCGCTGGAATAGTAGCTGTCATTCCCTGGAGTGTGGGTCTTCGAGAGCGGAAAGTAACTTTCGTCGTCCAGCACGAACGACGTCCCGCGGTAGTTCTTCGTCATCCACCGGTACTGCGATTTTACGATCGCTATCCGCTCGTCCGTGTACTCGGGGGATCGAGTCTTCTTCCGACAGATGATGTCCTCCATCCAGAGGGTTCGATGAATCAAGGTATGGGAGCAGTGATATTTTCGGCCGCCGTCACGCAAACCAGTTCGTTCGCGGAAGTTCACCTTTCCATGTTTCCTACGGAAACATGGAAAGGTGAACTTCCCCCGCTGCCACATTTGAGATGAGTTGGTGGGTCCACTTTCCTTTCTCCGCGTTGTCCCACTCTTGCAGCCAACGAGACGGCTCTGACTAGTCTCCTTGCATTTCATGTATTCCTACGCTGATAGTATTGTATGTCCTCAGCCAGAGTGATGCAGATGGGAATCATACCGGCAGTGACGCTATTGTTCTGTACGCACTAACAACACGAACAGCCATTAGGCGAAACGTGCTTGTCAACTTCGTCCGGTTGCGCTTTGTGTTCAGCGCCGCAGCCCGTACGTTTATAACGTTTACAACGCGCTAGTTTGGCACCAGTTAATTTTAAAAATCGTTTTCTGGGTTCGTAGGATTTCTTCACCATCTTGTAATGCGTCTTAAAGCTCAATGTCTGGTCTAACCTTACACAATCGGCTACACGATCGATGGTAATGTTACGCACTTGATCTTGATTTGCATTAGGACTACAGTAGAAGACCTTCGATTGTGGTATTCTACGCTACCAGGCTGTGTCGTATGCCTTGGAGATGTTCATCGGTTATCGGGAGCGATCTCTAGTTCTGTAAAATATGTCAGTGCCGCGTCCAGAACGAAAAGCGTTTTGCCGTTCATCGAGTCGTCTGTTTACGATGCGCTTGAATAGATTTACCATACAACTAGTGAGCAAAATCGGCCGGAAAGCAGTAAATCCGGAGTCGTTGTAATTGGATTATGGATTTGAAATAACTATAGCAATTCGCCAGCCAAACAGCGCTGAAAATTTGAAAGAGTGTTATCTTTACGAATAGCGGGAGTCGTTGGAGAAGAGGCTACCCGTTCACGTCACGAAAATTCGCCCTTTGTCGAGACTCCACAAGAGCTCATTCAGATTGAAATTGGTATCAGGTGAGTGATTCACACATTTCCGTTCCACTCGTATCTTCGCTTAAAAGTATGGAAGGTAGTCCAAGGTCGCCGATCTTTCGCAGTAGTGTATTGCGGTGTGGCGTGCACTTTTTGACGTCTATTGATGCGATGACATAACCCACTGGCGTAAGTGACCATTGTATGAAAAGCCTTAACCTCACAAATTTGACAAGTGCTGGTCCTTTTGTTTACAGTTCGGACTTAACAAATTTGGATTCCATTAAAATAAGTTTAGTGCTAGCAATTAATTCCCAAGAAATTTTACCGAAAACCTACTTACCGATTCTGAGAACACTAGAAGTAATTGCTAAACAATTAATTGGTTCACTTATTAGATCATTCATATATATTTTCCCACAGTAGGGAATAGTATACTTCCAAAAACATGATTCCCAATATATTTCAAATACTTCCCAGTATGTCATTTTGAGAATGCAAATAATCTCTAAGTTGAATATGCAATCAACAGGACCACCACCTGCCACATTTGATGGATGACGTCACTGTGCAGTGACCAATTATGATTCTCAGCGATTTCAGCTTATCTTCAATAAAGTAGCGATTTGCTCATAACAGATTTCTACATTCTAATCCCAAAGAATCCATCGTTCATCCAGGCAGCATGACTTTTGGATAGGTATGGTGCGGCCACGCTTGTGCAGATTAGCAGCATGCTGAACGAGAACGATCGGATTTTGGATCTATGCATAGTTTATGCTCGAGGTCAATACACAAACTAACAGACATAACACTACGAGGGAATTCCCTCAAAAAACATCGATCCGACAATTTTCCCAGAACACTAGTTCCACCTTTTATTCACAGTCCCAAACACTCATTTACTGCTGGGTTACCCCTCAGGTTTGGAAACAATTTTTCACTAGTGGTCTATCCCCCATATGCTTGTTCATATGTCAGTGGCGCCATAATTTCAAATGTGGCCACAGTCCCAACTACAAATATATTTAAAATGACCGTTAAAGCGGGCGAAGCTTTGTTTTTGAGTGTTATGTCTGTTAGTCTGTGATCAATAGTCGAATATTTCAACCGCCCTCGTCCCGCTAGTAAAATATTTTCCTCACCATCCGACTTTACATCTCACACTCGAAGACCAAGACCTGATCGACCACAGCAAAATTTTGAACATTTTACAAAGTAATACCTGGGATTCTGTGCTATTCAAAGATGATGAGAATTCCTGCCATGTAATGAGCTACCTCATTGATCGTCAAGTGCCTAAGGTAAATAATCGACGAGCAAACTAATCCCCCTGGCAGACAGCAGAGCTGTGTCGACTAAAAAAAGAAAGCAGCATTACGAACGTCTCGCAAACGTCGCACCTTGTCGATAAGAACTCCTGTCAGCAGTGTTACGAAATTTCAAAATCAGTTACCTATTTCTGCCTAGGATAGGATCCGCCAGCTCTGTCTACTGTTTTTGAACCAATGCTGAACCAGCTCGTGATTGGACGAAAGTGACATTGGCAAACGTTCGGCTTGGAAACTAAAAGTACTAAAGGGCTGCTTGGAAGTGTTGTCGTATTGTGATATAAAACGTAAAGCAACGTTTGTTTACCGTTTTGTTTTTTTTTTTTGGTTTTCTTGAGATTCCGCTTTCTTTCAATAACGTCCGTCTGTAATTATGAAGTGAAAGGCATTTTCTGGGAGACGAATTCAAACATATTATCTCTCTTTTCGAAGTCTAACCGAGTAACTGACTATTTAGCCTAAGTATGAAAATTATTTCAACTTCATGTAAAAATTGTCTTTGTTCCAGCGCCGAGTAAATTGGGAGTATTGTCTATCGCGAGATAATATAGCATTTCGTCGAGTTGTTGCTATATGGGATACACACGAGTGCGGTCGAAACAAAAACAAACGTCAAAATGTTTTCTCACTCGCACTGATGCAAACTAGATGGGCGCGTAATTCAACGCACGGCCCTGTGGCGCATGGCTGAAAAGTCGCAATGTGGATTTAAGAAAAGATTCGCAATACTTTGGGGCAAATCGTGAGAGTTATCCTGGAAATCGCTTGTTGTTCTTCTTTTAGTATTATCGATACAGTTGAATTTTACAGTTTTTAACTGCATCAATCATCGGTGGAAATAGGAGCGTGTTATTTTCTACTGCTGTTTTCTCCGAAAAAATCACATGAAGTACTGGAACAAACCTAAACACCTATACAAACTAAACAAAAATTAAGCCTTGCAAAAAAGTAGTTTTAGAATATTTAAACCAAATGCGAACAGAGAAGATTGATCTTGTGAATGAGGTTGCTCGACTCAGAAAGCAACTTACAAAAATTAAGAGCATGGAAATATTTTTCGTAATGGCCAACAACAAATCTCGACAAACATATGATTACGGCCTAAAAGCCAACTGTCAAAATCCACTTTGAATGGAAATTCCGGACAAACCGTTACACGCCAATCACAGATGTTGGTAGTAAATGAAAGAGAAAAGTTTTATCTTTCATAAACTGTTGTGAACTGTGTTCGACTAGTAACGGTTTGTCTAGAATTTCCATTCAAAGTGGATTTTGACAGTTGGCTTTTAGGCCGTAATCATATGTTTGTCGAGAAATATATATTATTTTGCTTTGCTGTATTCCGATGGAAGACCCGTAATGATCATTTAAATGCGGATATAAAGACTAAATCATTGATTTTTCCCGGAGCGTGAAATTGATACATAATATAGAATATTTTAATCAGAACAATTTAAGTTTTGGACACGACTGTAACAAAACAAATATTTTGGCAACATTGGTCGAGTGGGGGTATGTCGTTTTCAGCAGGGATTAGCAAAATATAAGAAGAAGCCAGCTGGCGGATCCTATCCTAGATTTCTGCTGGCATTTACCGAAACCGACATTCAAATTCAACGCCTCTCTCATTCATTCACTTTCCAACTGACTGAAATTTCATGCAGAATCGAATGCTTGAGTGTACAGGAAATATAAATTCATTCACCAACCAAACCATTCATTTGTTATTATGTCGACAGTTTGAAGGCAAAAGTTGGCATCTTTTACATTTTCGAGCATAAGTGAACTGCGTAATCTATATCTGATGCACTTTTAATTGATAATCCCTCTCAGAGCCAGCATAGAAATAAAATTCACTTTACTTCTGAAACCGAACATGTCCGTACCTGAAAGCGCTGCGTCGGGAGAACGAATGGCGATGGAAACAAACCAAAAATTTCATTCATCGCAGCGGGCATGAATTGAATTTCGTTTTCTTTCAAGTTCATACAGCGATGTCAATTTTTTTAAGCTCTGCTTGTCAGACTCAATCACGATTTTGTATTCTATTCTAACCCTTACACAGCCAGTATTGAAAAGCATCCTGGAAAACACTACAGTTATTCTATAGTGTTAATTAATAAAGTCAATTAATGAATAATTTGATTAACGAATCATTTCGAACCTTAAAGGAGGAAGAATATGATAAATCGTTGGGAGTGACTGCTAAGAAGATTAATGTCACTCCTTTGGGATGGGGCAGAGGTATTTACGCATTGCCCTGGCTAAAAAGCCTAGGATAAAGCGCCTTTGCTCGCCTCATTACACTTTTATCTTAAAATTCTCGACAAAGGTTTATGATTAGGGCTCCACTGTCAAAACTCACTTTGGGGAACAATTCCGGACGAACTGCCAATTGCCCAACACAGAGAGTGAACGAAAGCAAAAAAGTTTTCTCTTTCGTTGACTGCTATGCACCGTGCTTGGGTACTGGCGGTTCCATACTGGAACTTCCCTTGAAAGTGAATTCCGACATCCGGCCCCTAAGCCCCAATCAGATATTTGTCGAGAATTGAATTAAATTATTATTTTTATATAGCGCATTGCGCACATAATAAGTGCGACTAAAAGTGCGGAAACGTAAATAAAACTGCGCTTTTACGTTGAATTGTCTTGGTGTCTATTACCCACTTATGTATTCTCCAACGAGGAATAAGTGCGCCTCATACATGAAAACGATTCAATGTAAAAGCGCACTTTTATAAGAAAAATCGCGCTTTTATGGAGTCTAGTTTTAAATGCCATCAATAATATTATTAATAAAACAAGAAAAAACTAATAAAGCGAAGAGAACACTAGACAAATGAAAATAAACCCTACTTAAGTCGCATTACTGAGAAGCTCTAGCAAAGCCACTCCTAGAGCTTCAAACGGTCCAAACGCAGACAATGACGCGACTACTAATTAAATCGTTGAATGGCCCAAAGGTACCATTCAACGATTTAATTAATATTTAAACAATCTCACCGGTATGTCCGTCCAGTCGTGCCGAAATACTCTGTTGCTGAACACATCAATCTGCAGACTTCAGGCCACTTCCTAACCATCCGTGGCAGCTCACTCAGCTTATATTGTATCAGTGGCGTTGCTTGACTTAATCCGCTCTTCCCTTCTGGAGGTACTTCAATGGCAGGGCATGTATAACTTTCGGCTGAATCCGGTTTCTGTTGCCGCCTACACCACTCCCGGTGAATTCAGTGCATCCAATCTATCAACTCGATTGGCTTCTTTCTTCACCACACACTCCAACCGATCCATTTTCCAGAAATCACGACAAATGCTTCCACACTGAGACTTGTATAACATAAAATATCCGACCTCTTAACGTATTTATTCCTGTTCGCAGAGCAAAAACGTGACGCGAGAAAATATTTATGTCCACCTTCGATCCATGCCTACTTCGATCTCCTTGTCAGACTCAATCACGATTTAAAAAAAATGAATAGTTTTTTGCTTTGCAAACTATCAACGAAAAATGCAACTAGGTTTAAGTTGGATCTCAAATCGTTTTGGAGCTTCGTCACACCAGGCAGAAATACACCGGTCTGCCTTCTGCAATATTTTTGGAACGATGAAGTGAGAATATTTCACAAATTGTCTGTAAATCACACTTTGCAAGTGTGTTTGTCGATGAGACCCTGTCCTCGCGGCAGATAGGCATCGCCGCCAACTGCAAGAGTCTTATTCATCTCTGATATTCTATTAGATCGCATCGATTCTGCAGCATTACTAGAGCGAGTCAGCATTCACGTAAGGTCTAGAAACGTTACGAGGAAACGTTCTTCTTAGATGAATTAATCACACTGCTGCTATCACGGGACTACAAGGCCTCTTCAATCGTGTTGTTCGACTGCCAACTGTATCGGACTACGAAATCGATTCCTGCAGTTTTTTAGAAGTAATTTGTTAAAGTTTTCATCATTTGGACTGATTGCAGGACTGTTGCTGTGTGAATTAAATGTATATGTCAAATAAATATGCTAGTTCTTCCATTTCCGAACTGTCCGTAAAGTCATTCTCTCGTTTGAGTACTACAGTGCTTCGCTGCCGGTTCCCACGCAGAGTATTCACCGTAGGCCACAGTCCGGTCATTGTGATGCTCGGCAAAATCCTCCTAAGGCTTGTGTTCTGCTAACTTGATCTCTTTCCGTGACGCTGCTCTTGATTTCTAGAATCGCCTGAATGCTGTTGGTCTATTTGGATCAGAGATCTCTAGACATCGAAGGGTTCGAAGATGCTTTTTACGTTGGTTAACGACCTGCTTCATGTATCTTATGCTGTTTTTGCATTACCCCGAAACTCAGTCAGGTGGCAATCCCGACCAATGTCAGTTCATATATTGTGATAGCAATTTGAGTTAAAACCTGACACATTTTCGCTTCAAGCAAAAACGACATTAATTATTACCGTTTCATATCTTCCAATCCTTTGCCTATTGAATGTCGTTACAACATATAACATTTTTCCTACAAAAATCGCTGTTTTAAAAGCTCTAAAAATTATATTAAAAAATTCTTCTCTACAAAACAAAAATTGATGCATGTTAAGCTACGAGAAAAATTAATTACGATCAATTGAAAAAAAAAATTGAGGAAAATCGGTTGAGCGGTTTCTCGGTAATCGTGATCACGGAAAAACTTTTTTTGAAAAAAAAACGACATTTCAAGAATATTTAGTTTAAAATTTCAAGTTACCACTGTTCTTGATAGACGAAGTGCGCTTGGAAGCGCTGTAACTTTCGATCCATTTCTCGGATCTCCATAAAAAAATTTCCAGGTGTTGTACTTTCAGATAAAGTAATAAAAAAATTCGATTTTTTTTTAAATAAAAAGGTATGTAATCCTTCAATGCACCAAATTGCGATTACATTTTTCCTTATTCTAAAATGCGTCCAATAATACCCATATTGTAATCACATGTTTCAATCTGTAAAAAAAAGAATTCAATGCTGCAGAAAATTTCGTAAAGTTGACAGTGATATATTAATGACATTGAAAAAACTAATCATTGTATTTGTTGAATTTTTAATATGTGGTCTAGAATTTTTCCATTCAGTATCGTGTCAACTTTTTTCCGTATAAACAAGCTATCTTGAGTTTACGCTCATTTAATTATTGATTCGTTTTCTGTTCATACAGTTACGATATACCTAAGTGATATCTTTTAAACACTTGGCTGATTATTCTCGAACTTTTTTTTACAATCAATCGTTCGTTTCTAATCCATCCTTTGCTTAATTGGCTTTCAATTCTATCATTTCTTCAAAGCTTCAACTGAAAAATCACATCAGATGCAACTGAGAAATCCGTTAAAATTGTTAAAGTTTCAGACTAACGCCATTGACAATAGCCTTTTCAGTTTTTTCGTGTAATTCAAAATATATAAATTCCTATGCGACGAAACAAATGAAATGAAACGTAACGAAAATGGGTAACAGTAGGAGGAAAATTTCTTCTCAAACTATGTAGGAAATAATTCAAACGGAACGTTTTAGGAACTAATCGAGAACAGTTTCCAAAAAAAAAAATCAAATACATTAATTTGGCTGCTCGCCTCTGCTTACATACTGTTACTAGTGTTTAGTGTTCTCCTCCGGGGTTTCAGCTGAAATAGCGCTAATTTGAGGATAATTGATCGCCTCTTCCTGGTTTGCTAGAAGTTTTAGTAAACATGGAATTTCACTCGGAAAGGCATTCTCAGTCGTTTGCATGTTATTGTTGCTCCTTTGTTTTTAGTCGCTTCAAATGAGGCAGGACACTGACTACGAATTCCGGATAATGGGTACCATAACGCTACCTAACTCCGTACGTGGCGGTTATTGTTTTCTAAAAACTATCGCATATACTGCTAGAAAAAACTATGGAAATGTATATTCCTGGTACTATCGCGAATATGTCTAGTTTTGGAGTAGAGATTCGCGCCATTATTCTGCATTTGGTTATGTTGTTTATTATTATTATTAGACTACAGAGTAGGTAGGTGAAATGTGCAGAATCAGGTAACTTTACGGTATCATTACCAGAAGCTATTTCAATCCTTCTAATTACAATATCACTTACATTTATTTGATTTAGCGTGTGCAAATAATTGATTCAATCACTCTTTGATAGGCATTCCATTTGTTTTCAATCTATAATAGGGTCAGTTCATTCGACTGTTCAACAGATTTTCATTTATTATCTAAAATGACAATCAGAATTGGATTCTGGTGTTTTCACCCGGATTCTATAGAAAACATGGAACAAATACAATCGGATTGATGTGCGAAACCCCTACCGGAACCGATAGACACAGCTCGCCGATAGGTTAAGTTATTCGGAAAATTGCGATAAATTCAGCAACTTCCGAGCTGGTACTGTGGCGATGTTGTCGGCTATTGATGGTGATGCTATACTAGCGCTTGCGAGCGTTGGAAAATATACCGACCAGATCGCTGTGATTATGCTGATAACGGTGCTGCTGCTGATGGCGATTTGACGGCAGATGATGTAGAACAGGCGACGACGATACTGGTTGGTGCTACCTGTGCGAACGTCGCTGCCGTTCCTGCCAGGTGGCGTACTTTCGATTAGCCGATTGTAAAAGCTGATTTAAATGCTGCGTCAGTGACGCTCCCAATGGCAACAGTTCTCTCATGGCACGGTCCTGTGGGTGGGCAAGAAAATATACAGTGAGTGGTTCAAATCGAATTGTTTCGATTGTCATATGGATCAAAACACCCCATGAGACTATGGACTTACCTCAAACGGCTTCAGTTTAGCCATCGAAAATCGCTGCAATGCATCGTGCATCCGGCTTGCTTGCGTCTCCATCTGCGGTGTGGTAGGAGGAAAACACTTCCAGAAGTGTTTCAGTAGTTCCAATAGCGACAGGTAGAGATTGCGAATTTCCTTCTCGATATCGGGAGGCACAAGTTCTGTTGATAAGAACAAATAGATTTTTCAGTGCAACACTCTCCAAAGCAGGGGTGATCAATTTTGATGTTGGAGAGACATGTCTTCAAGAGTGATTTGTCTGAGAGAGAGTACGGAAGCTGGCCTTGGAACAGCGCAGTCCGCGTGGAAGTTGAAATTTGCTATACCTTGCCGTTGACCAACCGCAATCTGGCTTGCTAATTGCGATTGAACACTTAATAACAAGGGGGTTTAAAGTGACTTTAATAATTAAAAAGCATACTTACGAGCTAAGCTCTGTTCCTGGAAGCCCCTCATCAGTGCTCCACCAGGACTTAGTTCCATGAGAGCATTAACGGCTGACGCTGCACTGACCAGCACTTTGTGAGGTGTACGATTATTCCAGGAACCGGTGGCCTGCATGATACAGCTGTTCACCGATTCCAGATCGGGCAAGCCGTATTCCAACTGCGGATCGTGAAAACCTGTTGATACCCCACCAGTACTGGAGGTTGGCACCGGTCCGTGCAGGTAGCGTTCAATTTTTGTGAGGTTTAACTGCTTTGACTGTTTGCTCGAATCGCTGTCATCTTCCAAATCATCGTAATGAATTTTCTCTAGAATTCGAGCACGTTTTATGGCAGGTTCGACAGAAGATTCCTCGGTCGATGCCACATTGTGACCACCATTAATGTCCCCGTTGGCAATGTGATTGTTCTCGTGAATTCGTTTTTCCTTTTTGTTGAACCCGTTCACCAAATGATTATTATTGTTCGATTTATCCTTAGTGTTACCATTGGCATCACCATTACTAGCGGCCGTAGGAGTTGCATTGAGAATTGCCCCGATGCCCTGGTTCAGGGTCTTTACATCGGTGCACGTTTTGAGTACCATAAATGAATGCTGATTGAACCGCTTGATCATGCTCTGATGCACGATATTACCACTGTTAACAGTCTGCTTGTTAGCGGTTGCACTGCAGAAACCTTCTTCCAATGTATTATCCTCGAAAGAACGGATGTCCAGAAGCGGATCACCAAGATTATCCTGAACTGCTTGCTTTAGTTGTTGGTCGTCGATCTTACCGCACTCGGTAAAAATGTCTTTGGTACCGGCCGCTATACGATCCCGATGGAAGTAGTGTGACTGAAAGAATTTGGTCCAGAACTCCGACTCCGTTAACTTGGCAGGAACGTGCTCCGCATGTTTCCGCTTGACAGCCGGATAGGTCTTGAAGATGCACTCAATAATATCGGAGGTGAGATTGTATCGAAGCCCATTGCAACCGTCCGTTTGGGGCTTTATGTCAGCTAGAAACGCCCCAGACACGCCGATGTCCTGTTTCTGGGATTGATCCTTGGACAAATATTGCTTTGCATGGTTCACCCAGAATTCATCACTGGGTAGCACTTGTGTGATTACGAGATCCTTGTATAGCTGCAGCAGCATAGGATTCTCGGTTAGGACCCGGTTCTTTTCCTCCAGCTCCTTATCAATCTTACGTTTAAAATTGGGCAGCAGCTGCTGTAGCAGCTCCTTCACCTTATCACGGTCAACCATTTGTGCCTGGGGCCCATTGCGGTTGACAAAGTGGAACGTTGAACTGTTTCCGTCGTGTAGGACGACTTGTAGTTGGATTTTCGGTTTTCCTTCCGGAGAAATTTTTTGCACTGCAAACGAACGAAAGTTACTTTCTAAATTCCTGGAATAAATACACTTGACCTACTTTTAATATCCTGAAAACGATGCGAAACGGCGACCGTATCACGATGCTCGGCAATCCAGGCGATCCGTTCGTTCATGACGTACAGCGTTCCGTCGCCTTTTTTGTATCGTACCTCACCCATCTGCAGCAGAACGTCTTCCCGGGTTGTGGTCATGTTAGGATAGAAAACGTACCTTTCTGAAGTTTGGCGAGTTGGAAGGAAAACACGTTTCCTGAACCACCGATTACTAGCGCATTCAGCGAGTCTCAGTCGAAAATGAGTCGGCCACGTTACTTCCGCTGCTGCGAGGACCTTCGACTGGAAGCTCCTATAAGCCCCAACGTTGGAGAATACTTTTTCCTTGTTTTACGATTATGTTGTGAAGAATCTGAAAATAAACACAAAATTGTTGTAACAAGGGCTATTAGTTATAGAGCTGTTCAAGTCCAGAAAGGCGCAATTTTTTTCTGAAAGCACCGGATTTTATTTGGCTCACTTAACTAATTTAGATCAGGTTATTGTGCTTATGAATCGACAATATTACCAGTGTATCCTATATTCTAAGTAAATTACAAACTATCTAAATTATTATTTTCCGGAGTCGCACTTTTCCTTGGCCTGATGTACAGTGTAAACTAACAGATTTTCGTATGCAATAAAACTACAAATTACAAATTGCACCTTCACTTTTTTCGCTTTTTTCACAAATTCGGGAATGATGAAGATGTTGTGACTGTGACTGATGAATTGTCAAGCGTGATAATGATTGTGACGTTAATTTTGCTAGGGTTGCCACCTCTGCACAGTGGTCGCAAAGCGACTAAAACGTGCGTTTGTTAAATTGTGCACCATGATTTGATTTTAGTGATTTGGTGTGTTAGAAATACTTTTTTTAACAGAAATCCCCGTCTTTTGATGTATTCTGAATTATGATTCATCTACCTGCGAGATCGAAAAATTATATATGGTTTCATGATTTATGATGTTTCAAGAGTCATGACAAAGTGGTAGAAAATTCTCGATAAATATATGATTACGGCTCAAAAGCCAACTGTCAAAATTCTCTTTGAAAGGAAATTCCGGACAAACCGTTATTCGCCAAACACAGATCTTGGTAGTAAACGAAAGAAAAAGTTTTCTCTTTCATCAACTGTTATGAACTGTGTTTAGCCAGTAACGGTTTGTCCGGAATTTTCTTTCAAAGAGAATTTTTACATTTGGCTTTTAAGCCGCAGTCATATGTTTGTCGAGGATTATACTACAGTCGTGATTCGCTGGTTGGGCCACAGCCTTGTCCTTGCTAATTGGCGATTCTACGTTGAAACCGCTCACAGATAGCGCTGGAAGCAAAGTGTTGCTGATTTGATTCTGTTCTGTCATAGTGCATATATTTTCTGTAAACATTGGTAAAAAAAACTTTTAAACACCAAGTCACCGATCAATTTGTCTATAATTGTTTATGAAAATGATGGAAAACCATAATTTTATAAGATGATGAGAAAACATCTTGCGAAAAGCGTGTAAAACATAGTGGTTTCTAATATTATTCGCAGAGCTATATGTGTGCTGTTCCGAAATGCAATTTGTTGAGCACCGTAGCCGCCGCACATCATTTCCCGTTCCTCCTAAGTTAACCTAAACCTTCATGAGATGGTGTAAATTCGTGAAACTCTCCAGATCACGCGAGGAAAGAATATATCCAGCTAAAAGAAATGTGTCAGCTTTGTAGCATACACAGCCGATCCTTCTCTCTGATAGTCTTCACTGAATCTCCTACGTAGTCCAAAATATTAAGGAGTTTGACATTGGTACTGATTGGGTGTCGGTTTCGAGTTGGAACTTCATTTATGGAACGATTTTTTTAACCATAATAATACCCCGATAACAAATCGAAGAAGTGTATGAACCAAATAGTTGCAAATGGCTGTAATTTCAGAATAATTGCAAATAAAACTAAATTTCTTACTCGTTTCATTCATATTTTGGCAGTGGTAAGCTTTTTCCGAGAAGAAAATGAAGTTTTTGTTGCAAGCTACGACTCACTTGCGGGTGAAAAAAGCAAACTGTATTACTTTGCCAGTTCATGAGCTGAATCATAGGTGTCGCATGACTAATTTTGGTTTTGCCGCAAATCGCCAATTGCACCGACTGATAAATGTCAAAAACTCTCCAAAGGAGATGTTGGCAGTGTAAATGCATCTGTTCACATGTCTAAATATTGTCAGATTGATTGTCAAAGTAAATTTGACATGAGATTTTGGCGTTCAGATGCTTTTTAGTTGGACAATGGTCCAACTAGCATAAAAAGCGGTCCAGTTGAAAAGTGTCCAACCAGCGAATCACGACTGTACGAGAAAATTTGCAGAACATATATGTTTAGGTAGCAAGTTTTCTCAATACCATTACATTTTTGGAGAATTTGTGTACCAATTCTTCAAAAATGCAATGTTATTGAGATAAAGCGCGTTATTTATGAGAAGCAAAAAACCGTGTTTATATTATAACTCTTTTCTGCATTTTTTTTTTAAATTTTGCAATTATTCTGTAAAGCTGTTGGAACTATTAAAATACAGATGCTCGTGCATCAGTATTTTAAGAAGACGTCAGTATTTCTTACTTCAAAACTTGCAACTTACTGAAGAAAATAGTTGAAAAAATATCACCAGTTTCACTACGCTATACAGGGTGGCTAGTATGAAGTGTTACCAACTTTAGATTGGAACAGCTGTCAAAATGATCATGTGAGCTTCTTCATATTTGCACTGATGACAGCTTATTGTTTTCATTTAACTTCAACTATCTGCAAATAGCCTTGTAGAATGAATAAAGCGAAGGAGTTGGCTCGTTTGGCCGAACGTGGTCAATTTCACGAACATTGTGTTTCTGATGAGAAGTTCCAGACTAAAGACTTTAAAATGATCGTGTTTATCTAATTGAACTCACTTTAGATAAGTTGTGCCTTCGGATTACTACTAGAAAGCAATATCCAGCACAATTAAAGCACTATTTACACCTATCCAATCTGTTTCAGTGACGGTTCAGTACTGTGCACGGACTTTCGACTTCGTCTCATCAGAAACCGACACTACCTTAGTGACAGCACCGTCACACAGTGTCTCCTAGCCGGACAAAACCTCAAAATTTTATTATTGATTTTTCATGATTTAACATTTTTCTCTGTTTCTTAACAGGTTGAATAGAGTTCAAAGTGGCTGTACTTTTTTAGAAACGGTTCGGAAAGATCGCTTGTTATTCACGATACTTGAAAATTAGTGTACTTTCCGAAAATGAATATCTTGTTTTGCCCCTTTCTGCCCCGAGGTATGAAAAAAGGTGATTTTTCATGATACGTCTGAAGGAGACGCATGGTAGCCTTTGACTACTCAGGGTTCGCAATATAATTTATAGATGTGTCTTATCATTATCAACAATTGAAAAAATGTGTGTTCTGCCAAAAAATTCACGGCACCTAATTTTTTGAAAATGAATTTTTGGAAATAGTGCACTTTATATTTGTAAATGTTGAATTTTCGAACCACCCTAAGTGCCAAAATTTTGAGGAAATAAAAAACAAAAAATAAACATCAAATATGAATTCAGCGTCACAAAATTACCCCAATGTGAAGTTTTCATCAAATTCGGGCCACTTTTGAGGTTTTGTCCGACTTTTGTATGGAAGGTGATCACTGTGCGTCAGTTGGAACGTCAAAATGTGAAAACTAGGGGCAGATCACTCTTGGAATGCATGCATGCATTTCGTTTCCATTTTTGCACCAACTTTGCAGTTCCTCATTGAAAGGTTCTACGTCTGGTCCTATGCTGATCCGCTTTATTCGAAGTTTTGTTGAATGTGGAGCTAGTTTTTGTAGGATTTTGACACCTTATAACGCATTAAATTTTCGCTTTTGCAAATAGGCAAAACGCTGCACGGGTAAATTTGATTGCTTGCCGTGTTATAGCAGCGGAGCGATTTCTAGCTTGTATACTGAAGAAGATAAGAAACTGGACTGAACCATCGAAAAATTAGTGGAAAATTAGTGCAAAATCTTATATTCGAAAGAGTAATGTCGTTTTCGCTTGAGGCAGAAACTAACCCAGTTTCGGACCTAACTGCTGTCAAACCGTTTGTTTGAAGCCAGTTTCGAACCTAGGTTATACGCCACTGAACTGAAAATCGGGTTGGGTTCCAACCTGAAATATATGAGGTTCGCTCACACCACCACTGTTTGGCGAGAACCCAACTCAGTTTCATTAAAAACGTTCGTAAACAAATGTTAAAACTTTTTACTTCTATGAGACATTTCTGATCAGCTGTTTATTTCTAATTTATCTTTTCTGGTGTTATTAGCGAGGGCATGACGACCAATAAAATCGTCGATTCGTACAACATCAAACGAATCGGAGCGACGAAAAATGGTCATAGAACGGAGTTTTCTGTTCACAGTACAAAACAAACTAGTTGACAAAATCCGCTGCTGAATTATCAAACAAATGTCTTATGGAAAGAGGGAAAACCTAATAGCTGTTTATTCCACCCGCCCAGTAAGAGGAAGCCATCCCATATTAGGCCAATAAGCCGGACGTTTGTTCAATGAACGTTGAACATCTCTAACGGGGCGTTGCACAGAGGAGTAACTAGAGCCAATTTCTGGTCAAAGCACTTTTTTCGATTTTAAGCTTACAACTTTAAATAATAAAAAAGTTACATTATGCGCGAGATCCGACAACGTCGCCAAAGCAGTATTACAAAACAACCTTCATACTTATTCGATCTTGTCCAATCCACGAAATCCGAGCGATTTGAAACTATTGCTATTTTGTCGATTTGAAGCCAATTTTCCCTTTTCCAATGATCATCTGACTGTGCCACTGGATAAACAGATGTATTGACATAGATAACCTCGAAATTACTAACATCCGAAAGAATACAGGAAATCGACCTCTGCACTGGTAGGTGGATGGATGCAAAATTATTCCAAAAACTTGTCTTTTTTAGTGCATATTAAGTTGTGCGTAAAAAGTTGAAGTAGGCTGTATATCAGCCGAATATTTGGCCAAAAGTGGCTTTTGAGTAGCACTCATGTACATTATGATGTCTATAAGCTCAGCTACTCTTGTTCTGTACTCGACTGTAGAACCGAATTAATGCCAATTTTACGGCTTATGCTGTTCACAACGCTGTGATGTAAATTTACATCCATTAAAAAAAATCATTTAATTTCCATTTCTGCAACAACTTTGCACTCCCTCACAGAAAAGTTTGTTTAACAAGCGTCCTACGCTGATCCAATTTTTGCGACGTTTTGCTAAAAGTAGGGCAAATTTTTTGTAGGGTTTTGACGTCTTACACGCAAAGCAAAATACATTACACGCAACGCAAAATACATTACACTGAGCCAATAAATCACATAAAATTTAAGTGAAAGAGCACGTACATATTAAAAATGACCTATCACATTAGATTCATATGCAACAATTAAAATTTATAACCACTCCGATGAATTTCAAATAAGAAACCAATTACTTCCAAGTATACACTACATACATTCTATTTGATTGCACATACTTCAATTGTTATATGCAACGGACGTAAATATTATGTGGATATGCGATGTGAAAAAACAAACAGATCCAATATGGCTTCACGTATCAACAACACACAGCAAGGTGATTACTAAAGGAAACTCTCGAACAGTTTAATGAAGGTAATTAAATTTAAATGTAAACTCAAACTATTATATACATTACAGCACAATTAAAACGAAATTACTTTTCAGAATGAACAACTGGGAAAATCACGAGCATTTCTGGAACCACGGAAACTGCGAAAACCAGCGGGTGTGCGAACTACGGAAACAGAAAAACGCTCAATACTACGGCGAATAAAAGATGCAACGGTTATATTTCGCAATAATAATGCTACTAGTTGTAATCAGATGATGTAAATATAAAATGCATTTCAAATTAATTCAATCTGAATATTTATTCTCCGACCTCTGCTTATGTACATAAGAAACGCATTTGAATATTATTTTACATGCAACTAAAATTCACATGAAATTCACATAAAGATTATATGGATTTAAATTTGAAAGTATGAGACATTCCGATAAAAAGTAACTGAAATTCACTTAACATGTACATGCAGTCACCAATCGTTTTAATTAGATCAAAACCACCATATTCTATGTGTGAAACATGTAACATTTACGTGAAAAGTGTTATGGAAAATATTTATATGTTTTTGCATGTGATATCTAAGTGATAATTTTTTTGAGTGTATTATGAATTTCTATTTTGATGGAAAGAAATGCATTTATTTTCGCTGATTTTTAACCCTTTCATGCCCAACTTTTTTCTAGTGCATGTAGGGTTTCAAAACTACTTTTTCTTGAAAACGGTGTCATCAAGAAACACGAAAAGTCTTTTTTCATAAAGATAGGTGCTTCCCTTGCAGTGCTAGAAGCTGCTCAATTTTTACCTTCTAATGCTCAATACAATTCTCCTAGAATATTTACAATAGTCCAATTGCGTGGAAAACGTAGCCAGAGACAGTCTAAATTGATAAGTTTTACCAGTTTAAAATAATATTGCAACATAATGAAGATATATGAAAAATTAATTTTCCGTCGCCAACATAAATTGTCCCTGGCAGCACTGCTCCAGCGGAATCCAATCAGACTAATTGCAATAACTTCAGTTTTAGAGCTGATCCTTGTAACTGTTAATGCTCAAATGAAAGGCAATAGTCACATTAAATTGTATTGCAACCGAGAGTGTAGATATGAGGTTTGGCATTGGAAAAACATACTAACTACAGTCGACTTGGAGAAACATCACAACGCAAAACATCACATCTACAAAATATTAGCAAAGCTTTAGTATACTATATGTGACATTTTGACTTAAGATTAAATTAACATATAGAGTTATCATTTTTCTCTATTATTTGTGGACGATAAAGAGTCAATGCTTAGCTTTTATTTGGCATAATAAACTCAGTTTGTTTACATTTGTTAGATATTACGTTTTGAATAAACGGCATAGATTTATCAGCGTTACTTGTTTTTGCGAGCAAATCTTACTTCAATCAAAAGTTATAGCTGTTTACAAACGTTGTTGTCCACAAACAACATGGGCATGAATGGGTTAAAAATGCATCACAAGTGATCTGCCCCTAGTTTCAGCATTGCGATCAATCTGTTTTAGTCGGTGATGTAAAATAGAACAGCCCATATAGAATAGATCCGCGCCTCTAAACGGTAATATCCACATCATGAAATAACCCAAACAAATCTTGACAGAACACGTTTTCGTTTCCATCTTTATCCCTTCATTTAAAAAAAATATTGACAAACTCAATTAGACACAGAAAATTTTTCCACCTTTTTATTCTGCTTCATACGCAAAACATTTCTAGAGAAAATATCAAGTAAGTAACATTGAGAGCCTCTCTTTGTTTACTTTCTCTTTCGTTTATTACGACGTCATTACAACACTTTGTACTAATTTTCCAGTACATATCGAAAGCCGACGATTTTTACTACAATATTATGCAAAGAGTAGAGTAGTAAATGTTGAAATGGCCGAGTAATGAACAGAAGAGAAAGACCTCAAAGAGAATCTCTCATTGTTACTTACGTCCTATTGAAAATTTTCTCTAGATTTAACTAACACACTGTCAATTTTAACCATGCTCCAGAGCAGGGTTATTTTACAAATAACTTTCGAAATGTCAGATTTTAACCAAAAGTTAAATATTTCACCAAATGTTTCACAGACTAATGTCGTTTTCGATTGAGAACCTAGACACTAACCCAGGTTATTTGCCTCAAACAAACGTTTTTAATGGAACTGAGTTGGGTTCTCGCAAAACAGCGGTGGTGTGAGCGAACCCGAAATATATTTTAGGTTGAAACTCAACTCGATTTTCAGTTCACCCGCGCAGATTCGAAACTGACTTCAAAGAAACGGTTTGACAGCAGTTAGGTCCGAAACTGAGTTAGTTTCTGCCCCAAGCAAAAACGACGTAAGCGAGCGATTTCGGTCACTTCATTTGTGAAGCTGTTTGAATCTTCTACACTGATAGAAAATCACACTATAAAACCAAAGGAAATTTAACATCATTTTCAAGTGCACTTGCATGTTGCACATGAAAATCTATTAAAAAGAAGTTCATGTGCTATTTCAAATTATATTCATACTACTTTCACATGAATACGACATGTTTTACCATTGAATTTTGGTTGCCATGCTGTTGAGTCGCATAGTATGAACTTTCCACATGACATATAGTGCATATCCATATGTAAAACAATTGATTTCGCCAATTCTTCTACCCATTAAATCTATAGGAAAAACTAATTGATATTTCTTATGATATTAATGTGATTTTCACATAATGTTCGCAAGAATTCCACTTGAAAATCATGTTGCCCACACTCTATTAGATATTCAAATCACAAACGTATCATTTTCATGTGTTTTACAATTGAATCAATTCGTGTTTTCCACATGATGTTAACGTGTCTAGTTTTTTCAGTGTACCTGGACTGGAAAGTTTCAATTTGTTTAAAGCAGCTATACAATCACCTAAAATCCCGCTTTCTCATCCGGAACAGAAGAATTATCAAGTTGTTTTACAAGAATTCTAAAAGAAAACCTGAACCCTAAGCCATATTTCAGACATTTCGATAGGTTAGGCATCGTTCATTGTAACGGCTGATTGAAAAAATTAATGAAAACATCGAAAAAGACCAGCTTTGGTATTGGGTCAAAAAAAACCTTTCAGTGACAGATACAGTTCATGAAAAATTCATATTTTATTGTCATTAGCAGGAGACATCATGGCAAAAACATGATGACTTGTTGGTCTCTTTATTTAAAACCATTATAGGGTGTTGAGTCCATTTACATTATATTATCATTATTGTCTTATGAAACTGTCTGTTACAGCAGCGTCTGCCATGTTTCGTAAACTCATTGGCTCAAATGGTAGAGTCAAATTTGGGCCACATGATTCGAGTTTTCATTTCATTCAAACACGAGCATTTTGCAATTTTGATCATACTTTAATTGTACTGGTTCTCAACAATGAACAAACAGAGATAATGCTTACAATTTATATTGATTCCACTGTTTGTAAGCCGACTATTTAAAGAAGTAGTACGACATCGTGCTTAATGGGGTCAAAATAGGCTTGTCGCTGTATTTAGATCACAAGCTATCAAGCGTTGTTCCTGGAAAAAATCGAAATTCATGCCAACCTTCACTGAAAAAATCTGATATATGTTGCTGTGATTGCTTTAAATATTATTCAATATTTCATTTTAAATCAACATAATGAAATCAATATAGCACAGAATAAGGTCTTGATTAACAGCCCCATGGTTAGCATATCACCATTTAGCACTATTGTATACGCCTTTTTAATTCACATTGCCCTAAATAAAAACGTGTTAATGTGCCAAATTCAGCCTCGCACAGAACAAAGTAGAAGGCTGGTTGAAATACCTATCAGCACAGGTAGCAAATCTTGTTTGTCTACCTTACCCCAAATTTCAACGAAAAATCAATCACCGTTGTTAATGTTCCGAAAACGTCGCATCCATCCAGCAGAAACACAGAGTTCCACATTTCACTCGCTCCCCGTCGGTGAATTCGGCACGAAATATAGGGGTCCAAAGATGAAAAAGTAAAAACCGTTTAACATATTCAACGTCAGAGCACCGTTCCTTTTGTATTCGCAACTCGGGAAAAATATACAGGAATGAAACTCGGTGACTACATATACACATGGAGAGCGAGCGAGTACACTGCCATCATATTCCGTCGTTTCGGCATTTCGATCTACCCGGGTCCACCCGCGCACCCCATGCCTCAACGGCAATGACTGGCCCGACCGGCTTCACAAGTCTCACACTTTTTGTTTCCTTCTTTCGGTAGGTACGGCGCACTCACAACGTCACTGTACGCTATCCACGATACGCGTTTCGTTTTCATGTCTGGCACAAGGGTTTAAAAATCACCACACAGTATGCGGGGTGCTACGCCGCAGACAGTGCTGGTGGCGAAGCACGCCCGAATTTGCCAGAACAAACTTGTTTCCCGTACAAAGTTTTCCAGTTTTTTCCTGGTATTTCATGTTTTATTTACTTGAACAAATTTGTTTTGCATATCGGAGATTTTGATTTAATTTATATTGCAACTTTTTGAAACATATATTGCCAATACATTTATAAGTTAAATTCTTTGAGAAAAAGAAACGATTAATAAAAATGTATTTTCAAAACATTGTTTAAACCTCTATAATGGAAATCATTAACATCGCCGGTGAAGGTGCTCCGCATCGCCTCCGCTCGCGGTACCACAGTAATACGAGAACAGAAAAATCATGATTAATTTCGTTTCCCGAAAGTCAAAAACTAATACGCCACATTTCACCGTAATTTGAACAAAAATTCACTAAACTTCACATGATTCCATTAGCGCATTACTTTAGCGCCAGTCTAAGCCAAAAATCGGTAAGAAAACTAATATTTTACCTGTTTCTGGTCTATTTTCTACGGAGAGCTGCTTCCATGGTGTTTTATGGCCGCCATGTGCAATTTGATTCAGAGAGAACATTTTTATTTTATTGTTGCAACACATAATCACATCGCACATCGTCGTTACTTGTATTCAAGAAATATTCCAAATGGTAAATTTAGAACTGAAGGATCCCCTCCCTGGTAGCTTTCCCGCTGTGCCCTATCGGCATTTTGAATCCCATCGGCCGCGAACACATTTAACAAAAGGGGCGGTAACCGGATCAGCTGTTTTGGGAAATAAATTGCTATATTTACTGTCATTTGAAGAAACATAGTACTTACCTTATGTGAAACAATTTATGTTATCGATTCGCATAAATTTATGTCAAAGTTTTTCTATATTTTGTAAAATATGTCAGAAAAACCGAAAATATAAACAATGAGGGTTCATTAATTCTATACTGAAAAACAGCCTGTAAAAATGGTGTGGATATATCAAGTTACATTGTATCTAGATATACGGATAGGTAAAAGTTTACCTGGCATACAAAATTGTTGGAAATAAATTAAAAAATGAAATACTTAAAACATATTACATTTTCAATCAAATTACAACCAAAATTGTATACTCTGATAGGGCAGTTTTAGCCGAACGGAGCCCGATCTTGCCCGAACATGACCGAACGCGATTCGAGTATCCCGTGTCGCTGTAGCTGCTCGAACGATACATGAGTATTGCCCGATCGACGCGATTCGAGAAATGACCAAAATTGCAAACAAAAATACTACTTTCCCGCGCCAAGTAGATCGGTAATTTTGGCATAATTTCAATCTATTGATCCTCTTCAACAGATTGAATGTTAATTTATTATACAAAACCAAGCATTAGTGCGATGTTTCACAATTAGATTTTCGACCACAAAGTTAACCTTCGCGGAACCACCGGTAGGGGGTTGCGATCGATAAATGCAAAAATAAACCCCTCGTTTTGTCAGGCAGCTTCAAGCGAGGGGTATTGCTTAATGTTGAAAATATTAACTTAAATGTATACTTTTTCTTCATAATTGTTTTTCGTCTGACCGCACTGAGTTTCTATCACCAACGTCAGAGAGACGACTTAATTGATTTCGATTCTAATTTATTATATTTTACTTTTTAATTCCTGTCAATTTATGATTGTCATCTAAATATTATCACTATCGATTAGTACACTGATAACAATCCACACGTTAAAACCAGAAGGATTGAAACATCGCTGCATTTTCATGTAAAAAAGGTTTCGATTTTCACGAAGCCAACTGACATGCATTTCACGAGGAGTTGCTACATACTCTTTACGTGAAAAACATACAGGTGGTTTCTTGAGTGCAGTGCCTAATATAGCAGCAGAGAGTATAGGGGAACATTGAGAGACTTGAATAGGTTTTCAGTCAAACCTACGTAAATCTCTAATCTCTAATTTTTTGGTTTACTTTTTCAAAAGTTATAAAAGATTTTCTGATATCGTTTTTTTGGTCAGTCCCGCCACTGCGGGCAGACTTGACTAAGGCCTGGAGAGACTTGACCAAGATAATTTTGAAAGATCAGAATAAAAAATAATGACACAAAACATTGTGTAACCATTTTTTTCATATTTTCGAGATCCTTACCTACCAGTAAACATTATAAAAGTCTTGCATTTCATAAAGCTGGATTTTAGTGATTACCTGTACTACTCAGATTGCATGTTCACGCGGCACGAAATCAGCGATATAATTTTGTTTACTAGCCCTAGAACGTTGCACTGGGGTACAAATGTACCCCACGCCTTCTATGGAGCCGTGTGAAGACGAGAATTCGGCATTTATCGAGCTGGGACCCTAACCATAATTCAATTTAGAGTTCCTAGCAAGGGCAGGAAAAGGTGGTATAGCCAGTTTGCTTATAGCTTTCTCGGGAGCAGGTGTTAAAGTTGGCGTGGGGTACATTTGTACCCCAGTATACGGTTGCCGTTAGTGTTTCGTCAGGTTTCGTTCTAATACTGCTTGTTTTACTACATAAGTAACAATTAGTGTTATATAATCGTTTTTAATCATTTATTCAATTAATTCAATTTAATTTTGAAGTAGAAAAAAGAATCGTTCTCATTTTTGCTGATTTTTATTGTTTTATTGTTTATTTTTTACAGTTTTACAAAGTAATGACTCGCAAGTTTAATTTGCGCACAGTAACTGCTGTAACAGTAACGTGGCGTATTATCAATGTATTACTGGTCAGAAATATTTTTTTCATTTCAATTTCCATCCCATTTCGTGGTATTTTCCAAAACCCGATTTTTACCCTTTCTTTTTTTCAAATAATTGCACTTTTTCAAAAATATCAAAATTCCATTTTATTACGTTTCTAGACCATTCATTGAACTTATAGAATCATTTTATTTTTTTTTCAAACCGGTTAAAAATTCGCAGTTATAGTAATTTTTGTGAAAAAGTCAAAACCGCGATTTTTTAACTTTTTTTTTGTTCAAACCAATTTATGTATCATTGATTCAA
The DNA here is from genome assembly GCF_030247195.1 of Topomyia yanbarensis. Classification (NCBI taxonomy): domain Eukaryota; kingdom Metazoa; phylum Arthropoda; class Insecta; order Diptera; family Culicidae; genus Topomyia; species Topomyia yanbarensis. The sequence continues at coordinate 66,100,520 of NC_080672.1, forward strand.
TAAATTCCGTACTTTCGCTTACACTAGGACAGTGCAAAAAAAAAGTTTTTTTTTGAATTCTAAACCCCTCCCCCTCTCATATTGTGACAAATGTCAAAGTAAGCTCAGATGCCAAATTTCACATCATTTGGACAATTCCAGACCCCCGCCCATTTCGCTTGAAATGTTTGAAATTGCTACTATGGGATGTGGAGGAAAAATATATTAAATGCTATAACTTTTGAAGTAGCATTTAGAAAATTACAATGCATACCTCTTTTAAAGGAAACAACCTTAGTATTTTAATGGAGATATTTTTGTTTCTCGAAAATTATGGGAAAGTGGGATACTGGGTCATATTGTCCCCAAAATCCCCAATTTTTAAAAGATGCAAATCATACATATTTTGCAGTTTTCATAATGTAAAAATGTCTCAGGAATCGAACGGAGCTTTTTTACCTTTGTCCGAATACGAGAAGCTGAGGTTATAGAGCCTTTTGTCATTCACATTAAATTTGATCATTTTCTCGTGCATATATCTCTATTATTCTCCAATCAATTTTCATAAAATGTAATTTGTTGAACGTAGAAAATTCTCAGGAATAAAACAAAAATAGATTTGCTTCCGGTAAAAATCATAAACATCCAATTTTTTGACATTAACTCTACAAATCACATTTTTTCATTGAATGTCCTAATACCTCAACTTCCCCTATTTTTCAGTAATGAAACTGTGCTCATGTGATCCCTAAGAATATTTTGCACTAAAAAAGTAAAAATTGAACAAGAATTTATTGTTAAATGGAGTTCATATGAGCGATTTAATGATAAAAATGTGAAATCGAAACTACTTGTCAGAAAATTTGATGTTTATAAATTTTACCGGTAACGAATCTATTTCTGTTTTGTTCCTAAGGTTTTTCCACGTTCAACAAGGTACAGTTCATAAAAAATCAGTGAAGAAAAATAGACACATATGCAAGAGAAAACGATAAAATGAAAAGGCCCTATAACCCCAACTTCACGTATTCGACCAAATGTCAAAAAGGTACCATTCGATTTCTGATATTTTGACATTAAAAATGTCTTACTCCACTATCTGGGGCTGGGTGTCATTCTAAAATCCAAACTATTTCCCATGTAACGAAACTATGTAAGGTTTGCACGCTTATAACTCCGATATTACTAGATGAATTTTAATCATTCATACACCAACCGATTCAGAAACACCTAACTTAAATATTGGTAATAATTTAATATCTCCCCAATAAAAGTAGACTTTTGGAAATTGGTAAAATTAAAAAGTTCACGAAAAACGGGAAAATTACCATTCGTGAGGCAGATTTCTCAGACACAACCGTCAAGAGAGCGCAGCTTAGTTGCTCAATGAAACACGAAAAGTCATAAATAGAAGCAACGCATGTCCGTTTAAATCAGTTGTTGCTCTTATCCCATACGAGCAACATCGTCTCCGGGCGATGCAATAAGCGCTATCGATTTTCGGTAACGTTGGCATTTGCACACACTCGCACCTAAGTGACTGAACCATATACGGTTAGTTAATAAATAGAGGTGACGCGTACCCGTTTGAATCAGTTTTTGTTCTTATGTCGAACGGGTAAGATCATGGCTGCAGCGTCTGGGCACTACAATAAGCGGTAGACGCTATGCATTTTCGGCAGCGGTGGCCGGGTACGAGCACGGTGTCACAGAATGATTTGCAAAGTGGGTGGGAGGGGTGGTTTGGATTTAATTCAATACCCCAGTAAAGTTCAGCCGGAAATGAACTGGAATTCTGGCTGGTTCCAGTTCGTACACGGGCTCCAGTGACACAACCGATTCTAACTAGAATCGGTTGTGTCACTGGAGCCGGAATACGAACTGGAACCAGCCGGAATTCCGGTTCATTTCCGGCTGAGCTTAACTGGGACGGTGTGTGCTGCTTAATGGCGATTTCGCTTGAACCTGAAACTGGGTCAGGTTCTAACCCCAACCGCTGTCAGTTCATACATTTTGACAGCAGTTGGGGTTAGGAACTGACTCAGTTTCGCCTCAAAAAAAAACCACATAAGAGTGTTGCGTTTGAAAAAAAATTATTTATTTTTATGCATGCGTGTGCGTTGTAACTTGTTAATCCATGTTTACGGCGCTTTGTAGCTGCGTAGGGTAAAGAGCCTATTGGTTTTCATGTTTCATATTTCGGTTATATATTTTTTATCAGTAAGGCATCTGACAACGTGCTTCTGTAGTTATTGCACTGTTCAGCAGCGTAGTATTTTATATAGGAGAGTACACTCAGGTTTTTTACGCGGGTTTTGAAATTTACGCGGTTTTCATTAACGCGTTTTTTTTTAAATTTACGCGGTTTTAATTTACACGGCCTGTATCCCCTGCGTGAAAAATCTGAGTGTAATTGCATCGGAAACAATCACATTCTCAGCAGAACTTTTTGTTTTCTAATTTCAAACACTTGTTTCGTACTGCACACAATGAAAAATTTTAAAACAGAACTTACCGTCCCAGCAGCAGTTTAAGCGGGTGTTCTTTTTCGATTCAAATTCAAGCCATGTCTTAAGCGTTACTGGACTTAAAATTGTTTTCCCAGTTTATCCAGTCAGAATATCTGTCCTACCCTATGTATTTAAAACACAGTTCTAATTGCGTTTTAAAGTATACAACAAATAGAACGGTTGAGTATACTGATTTAAATTTTAAAATAAATCTGTTTTAAATTATGAAACAAACCGCTGTACTGAAGATATAATTATGTCAGTCCTATTACCACATAAAACACCTATAAAACATAAAACGCTGCAGAATTGGTTTAATAATACAATGTTTACACTACAGTGTTATAACACGTTTTAATAATTAGCAACAAGAAAAATGTCACCAAGATAAGCATAAGCATAAGCATAAGAGATCGCCCGTAGTTGCTACTCCGTTATTGACCAGAACCAAATTAGGTTGCAAAATGTTCATTGGAACAACATGCTTGGGAATAACATGATGAGCCACATTGTACAATCTATTGTGATCCCTGCATGCTGATCAATACCGACGCCGGCCACGTCCGAATGCAGATCTTCTGGGAAAGGAAGGAATGTTAGTCCGATACATGTTGCTACTAGAGACCGAGGAATCCTCTGCATCTCCACATGTATCACGGGAAGGGGACAGTTGTTAGTAAGTGTGCCAATAGCATTATCATGTAATAATTGCTCTGGGCAGCCGGCTGCCGAGAATTCGTGAAATTTATCATTTGTTGTATTAATACGATTAGCAAAATAAGCAACTTGAACTCCGGATAGCGGCTATAAGGAGCACTGCTTATATTGTTTAATAATATTCAATCACGCGACGAATTTTTCGTGGTTTCTATCGTGTCAGTGCTGATTTTACCCGGCGATCGCTTGAATAAAATGAGGAATCTTATACAGAATGTTCATCAGACTCTTCCATAGGTATTGCGGAGTTGGTGGTTTGGAAGGGAATAGGGTCTAGGATTCGCTCCAAGCAAGCGATGCGACCTGTAAAGCATAGTTTATTAGGTAGTAGTTCAGTTGGTTTTCAAGAAGTTCGCTCGAAAAATAAGATCTTGTTTAGTTTTTGGTTCTTTTAAAATCGGGGTAGCCGGCTACCGAGAGTATCCTATGTTTTCTAAACAAAAGCAATTTCACATCCACACAGCCGATCGTGGGAATATTGCCTAGAAAAGTCAATCTTATCTGCATAATGGGCCGGATCACTATTTATTGCGACAGTATTCTGACAAATTTCACTATTCCTTCTCGACGATATATTTATTGGGTAGAACACTACCGAGTGATAACACGTTATACAAAGAGTTATGATAGCTCTAGATGTTATAAATCAACGAAAGTATTTCCTATTTCTAATATCGGATTGTTTGTGAAATACACGTATACGTACGATTATATCGAACATTGATGAAAAATACAGAGGATCGTTAACCTGATGCACGGGCTTGTTACCAATAACCGAACTTGAAATTAGATTCATTAAAACAGACGCGGCGAATTTTCAGTACGTATTGACCCGCGATCATCGATACTAGTCAAATTAAAGTCTTATTGGAGCTGCTTTCCGAACAACTTTTACGGTATCATTTTCTCGGCTAGATCTGTTCGCACACTCTCATTCGGCTACTATCGGTAGAAGGCTGATAGCTCCCAGTCGTCGCCGGTCTAAGGACCAAATGTCATCAATAGACAGACTCGCGTGGAGGCATGAGATAGAATTGAAAGCTAACCAACGAAAATGACAGTAAAACGCTTATTCTTCGTGCTGACATAACTGAAGGTAATTGCCAACCGGTCCCCGATCCCTCTCGCGAATTGTAAATTCTCAAACCTTATACACGATTGAAGTCATCATTCCACTCAAATAAGGCCATGTGTTTTCCCTAAGCACATTGAATGCTATGTGGATCAGTTCCCCCGTTGGTAAAGCAAAGCCTAAACAAACAGAAATTAGTTTGCTCAGTCCAAAGAAAAGTTGGCCGACCGGCAGAGACGTGTTCCCTTACAGCGCCATCACATCAACGAACACCCAAAATTTACATGCGACAAAATATCTGCAATCCTGAATATAAAAGAATCAAAACCTCTACTCATTTGCAATAAAATAAGAAAGTAAAAAAAAAACAGTTGAATATCCAAGACGGCTCATTTTCAAAGATAGCACCGCCGATGAAACACCCAATAAAAAAAAATAGGTGACAAGGGACGCGGACGAAATTAGCTGAGCACCAACCGGCTGGTTTGCCACCTATTTTTCGGACGAAGAATTTTGGGGCGACACCTGGTAGTCGCTAGTCGCTGGTGAAACGCCAATTGTTTGAATGTCATTTCTTCTTATTGCCATATTTTTTCACTTTTCGGATCGAATTTTTTTCTCTGAAAAACCATTTTGCACTATTTTTACAATGTACACTGTGTTTCTAGATGTTTTCTGTGCACTTTTATTGTCCTTGCATCGGGAATCGACGGCCCGTAATGCGAGGAACAGATATTTTTTCATTTGCCGGAATTCGATTTTCACAAACTGTCACCACTCGCGTCTGTCGAAAATATGCCGAAAATGCTTTTATAAGCCACTTCACTTTATATAATCATTGAATTGCACTGTTATTAACACTTTTGATAACCGGGAGGCAGTAAACTGTGCCGAAAATGATAAAAATTAACCGACTCGAAGGGAGCTCTACGAGAGTCAACCGCTCGCGACGAAGATACACACTCGAATCCAAGAAAAATGTCACCAAGATAGCATAAAAACCCGTTTTAACTGGTAGTGCGAACGTTGCATAACAATGTAATTTATCAAATAATTTCATTTTTCCACCACTAATCGATCAAGAAATACTTAAACTTAAGATTGTTTACTTAAGTTCATTAGTACATTATTGAAAATTTAAATGGAAAATGAAATTTCATATTTCATGGAGAATCTGTATATTTCCGTTGGCGGGCGTGGGCTTCCTCATCACAGCTCTCAATATGGAACTTTTCTTTTGAATATATTTTCTGGACAGACCAGCCTATTTTTACTAGATGGATCAGCCAAATAATGCCAATCACCTAGTGAGATACTTGGTTAATTAATAGATTACCGTTAAAAGACCTTCAATACATTATGTTTTGATGGGGAGGGTATATAGCAAATTGTAACATATGAAAACAGGCGAGTGAACAAGAACGTGAGTCGATATGTGTGATAGATAAAATTCATTTGCACGCTCTTGAGAAAAGCTACATTTTTAATGTCACCGTGGTCGTGTCCTGTACACAACCCTTTAATTTTTTTCACATTAGAAAAACTCCAAAATATCTAAAAGTTGCATCACGGAGCAGAAAAATTATAAAAAATAGAGGATTTTGCGAATAAAAAGGTCGAGTATCCCACTTTCCCGTATTTTTCGAGAAATAAAAATATCTCCATTCAAATACTAAGGTATATTTCCTTTAAAAGGAGGTATAAATTATATTTTCTATGTGCTACTTCAAAATACTTCATTTAATATATTTTTCCTCCATATTTTACCTCAGTACCAATTTCAAACATTTCAAGCGAAGTGGGCGGGGGTCTAGTAATTGTCCAAATGATGTGAAATTTGGCATCTGAGCTTACTTTGACATTTGTCATAATATGATAGGGGGGGGGGGGCTTGAGAATTAAAAAAAACTTTTTTTTGCAATACCCTAATTTACACAGCTGTTTTCGAAATTTAAAAAAAAACGAAGAAAATGATGTATTATACATTTCTTTTGCTTGAATTTTTACCTGCGAAAATTGCAATTAAATGCGTGGGGCACATTTGTACCCCAGTGCAACGTTCTAGGGTGGAAAACGCAAGTGCAACGTTCTAGGGTTAGTACTAGAGATGGTCGGGTTTCAATTTTTTCGAACCCGAACCCCACCCGAACCCGAGGGCATAGAAATTTAAAAACCCGAACCCGACCCGAGCCCGAACATTTTAAAACTTAAAAATCCGAACCCGACCCGTACCCGAGAATGGAAATTTTGTAAAACCCGACCCGATCCGAGAATTTTAAAATTTGAAAACCCGAGCCCGAAAATTTAAAATTTTTGAGAAGCCCGATCCGAATCCAACTTGCTAATACGGATAATCAACCAAAGATCTCGAAGATTTTTAATTCTATGCACCCGAGCTTGACCCTTGACTCATCTAAGAATAGTAGAATCACTCGAATCTACGCATTGAGTTGTATCTGCATATGGCAAAACAAATCACTGCCGAGTAGAATCCGCATTTATATTTACTATTATTGAACCATCGTACTTAACCAAAATTTGAAATTGAGCGTCGCACTTAACCAAAATTTCTGATTTTTTATCAGAAACCATTCCTGCAAGGCAGTTTCGTATAATTTATTACATGAATTAAATTAAGCTATGGCAGTTGGAAATTCGTATTCGACAGTTTACATGACGTCACCCACGTTACTGGTTGGAACGGTCAAACCTGCATCGAAGGGTATCAATCATTTTCTGACGTGTTCTTGATGTCCCATCATTAGCGTTAGGACGATCTATGATTGGGTATCTAAGTTATTTTATGCTTCAGATTATACGGTAAGCGCGTCAATAGAGATGCTTCGACATCTTCAATGGAGCTCTTGGAACGACTTCAAACTTTTAAAAATCCGTTAATGGCTTCAACAGAACACACAAATTTTTTGCGATCAATTCGTTAAGTTCGTGGAAATTCATGCATTTTCATGAAGGAATCCGGATCATGCAACAGCTCAGCCCGGGAACAATCTGACAGAAAGTGCTTGTTTCATATATGTACCACTGATTTGATAGTGGTGCTATTATCCCATCACCATATGAGTGTCATGAACAACGAAACCTGGCGGAAGTGAAGCTAGATTTAGGTCTGATGGAACAAAGACAGTCTCTAGAAAATAAATTTGGCCTAAACTATCTACTTTAAAAAAATAATGTGCCCTTTTCAAATTTGAGCCGCCATAACACGGAGACGAAAGCTGGCATGTTAAAACAACAATTTTTATAATTAAAATTTAAGCTTTACTTCTGTTTGATCTAACATTGAAAATTATTCATAATTAACTATTTTGCTGTTTAATGAAACCATATATTATTGTTATTCATGTAAACTTGACATCTGTCAATAGATCAACCATAAATATTTTGAATAACAATATTATAGTTAGTTTAAACATCGCCATAGAGCTATGGTTAATGCAACCAGAAAATGCCGAAATCAACTATTTTTAAAAGTTAACAATTTTCTGCGTAATAGTGTACTCGTTCCTGAAATCTTCTCCGCCATTTTCGAAGTCTAGCTATAGAGAACGTGCTAATCACAGAATTTCAGTAAATCTGTTTTACTACAAAATTTGTTTAGGTAAATAGATAAATTAATATAAAGCTACATCGAATAATGCCGTTACCTTTTTAAATAATTGTCTTGGTGTCGTGTTATATTTTACGCCCCTTGATTTTCACTCAATGCATTTTCTTTCAAGATGGCTTCAGTACAAGAAAGCGAAACTCTCTATCTGGAAGAGTTCATTGAAGACTCTGAAACAGCGGAACTCCTTAAAACATTCGAGCTCAGTGATGCAGCGGTTGAGACATTTCTTGGTAACTTGTGATATCATTGAAATTTCTTTCTGCACATTTTCAATTTATTGTTTCGTTTCATTTGCAGCAAATAATTACAGCGTCGATGATTTAAAGATCATCGAAAGAGAAGAGCTGGAGGCGTTGCTACCCGCTCCGTTTTTAGCTGATCGTACTCGTGCTATACATGGCCTTAATAAGTGGCGTATTTCGCAGGTAAGAATCGTTTAAATATTTACGTTTAAAGCAAACAGTTATCACACGGTGTCGTTGTTGACAAAAATCCTAGATTTGTTGCGTGCTATAGGCCAAATGCTGCGGGTTTGGCCTTGCAAATTGAGCGTCAGTTAGAATTATTAGGTCTGTTCCAGTACCAGGAGAAACTAGAAGTACTCCGGAGAAAATCGTTCCTGTACTCTCTTCTTCTCTTTTTTCTTCTTCTGGTAGCAAATCGGAGTAAAAAGGAGCAAAGATTTTTTGCTCCTGTTTACTCCGGAGTGACTTCCGTGTACTGGAACAAACCTATTCACTCCGATAGTTTTGGGAAATGATTATATTTTCTAGAGGGCGCAAGGCGATCTTGTTCAGTTCCAATAGCATACCGATTGCCAGCATATAGTTTGACCCGCCTAGCCGCTCTTTCGTGTAGTGGGTAGTTACTCACTCAAAAACTAATTCAAAACATTTTTTATACTGTGAATAACAAAACAATAACAATAAGTAAATCAACTGTTTTTTTCATTTATAGAATCTGGTTCCTGTAACACAGCCCCTAGCCGAAAAACGCAATACCAGTACGCTTGCTAATAAGTCGTCTGAAACTAAGACACCTCTGAGTGGAACAGACAGAAAATTGTGGACAGCTCGTTTATTAATAGAGCGATCGAAAAGAGGAAGAGATGTATTAAAAAAATATACGGAGTGCAAAATTCTCACAAAACGAGATAGAACGTTTATTACTCACTTGATAATCGATGAATTTCTAGACGAATTTGGTAAGCTGTCAAAGGAAGAACTCATTCAAAAATCAAAAGAGCTGAAGGAGATTTTTCCGACCACAGAAGAGGTAACGCGATCATATTTTAATTGTTCATACGATGACATTGCTTGTTTTTTTATTGGTTAGCATGTGTGGTATCAGCCAACGACAGTCCGTGATGTGAACGGTCGAAAAATTAAGCTGGGACGTTTAGCCAAACGGTGTTTGTTCGACAGAAACCACAACTATAAAGCAAGCACAAATTCGAAGTATACAAATCCTGGTTCCAATCATCACACATTTCCCGACCGTCGGCTTCAAACTGTAGAGGACAATTTTACTGAAGAGACAGGTATTTATTTGTTTTCATTAATTACATTGGTTTTAGTGATTTAGTTGCAGTATAACAAAATACACTGATTTTGTAAACGCATTTATTCGGATTGTGCTCTTTGTTTTTGACAGTTGCATCCTATAATGAAATAAAACGCTGGTTTCGACACCACCAAGATGAGTGGGAGGATCTGAAGATTAAATGGAATACATGGAGTTCAGTTCGCCTTTACGAAATTACCAAGATAGAGAATCTAACTTTCGAGCACATTTTGGAGGAGTATCCCATTATAAGGAACAGTGAAGGATTTCAGCTGATAAAGTTGGATTTCAAACATCGCTATCCCGAAAAGAACAATTTGTTATTTGAGCGGTTTGTGGACTTCCGCAAACGAATTCAACCAGTATTTTACAGCGACGTCGGTGATCAGGGACGGCATTTACTGAAGTTACTTGAACAAAATCTATCTGAAGGTATGAAATCTATGTTTATATTAGGTAAATATTTATAGTATATTTACTTATTTTTATGTTTCCCTCTCCCACAGATCCTTTTGATTGTGTTACATTCATTCTTTTGACGTACATCTTGCCAAGCGCTCCTCTACGTTTACCGAATGGGAAAAAATGGAAACCATCCATCCGCGAATCCTGTGACGCAATTGTAGTTCATTTAAAATCGCTTGCCGAATACGAGACCGAGCTTTCCCGCATCGGTCAGCTAAACCTGTTGAGAGGGCTACCTGACCATCCAATGATTGTGGTTGTTGGAGAGGAGTTAAAATCGATTGCACAATTTATCGTGACATTCAAAGATGTCTCTTACAAAGCAGAAACATTTTTAAAAGCTGTGGACATAATCTTCAAATTGCACAAAGCGTATGACATCGAATTTCCTCCGGAAGCAAAAGTACTATGGCGGTTCATAGAGTACTTTTTGTACAACTTCGACTTGATTGACGATGGTTTTAAAGCTAGAATTCTTTCGCTTGCCAATACTATTCGTCAGCATGAAATATCAACATGATCATATGCTTCGTTGCGGGTTGTAGTTGGCAAACAACATGCTTATCACATTTCAGGAACCATCTGCGGAAAATACACGAGCCTCTTGATGTGTACTCGTGTCCACAGCCACATTGTCATAGGAGATTTAATGTCCGTTGCTCTTTTCTATTGCATCTGAAAAAACATCTTAGAAACGTCGAATCAATCGACGAAAGGAAAAATATTGAGCATATGATTGTCGAAGAAGAGGTAGAACATCTGCCAAGTATGCGTAGTTCTGTGAAAAATGATTTAGTTATTAATAAACCGGATGAATCAGACGATAAATGTAATTTAATCGAGGAATCAATAGATCTTCTCGATATTAAAAAAGTTATGTCCAAATTCAATAGGTTGAGTGTAGGATTTAATCTTAAATGGCTAAATAAGGACGCAGTGTCTCGAAAACTTGTGTATGAAGTTCAGCAAGATGTCAAAATCAATGTATTGGGGCCCATTAAGCAAGTTGTTGGCTTGATGACTGATGCAAAAATGATAACGCCTTCTGGTAAAAATGTTTTCGACACTATTGTAGCAATGTTTGATAATATTGAAACTGAGTATAAATTCCAGCAGGAATTGAGGTCACAGGGTCTGTTCGTTGACCCAATTCAGTACACAATAAGCAGAGAGTTAAAGCCAGGCGTTATAAATAACATGCAAGATATGGTTATTGACAATACACAAGGTGTTCTAATGCCGATAAAATTTCAATTGAAGAAATACCTAGAAGCAACGGGAATAATGAGCTATGTACTCGAAAATTTGAAAAAATCCGACGATGGCATAATCAGATCAGTAATCGATGGAGCAATTTGGCAGACAAAAATCCAAACTCGCATTGATAAAATAACTGTTCCTATTAATCTATTTTTTGATGATTTTACAACTAGTGACACTGTATCTCCTCATTCCAACAACACTAAAATCTGTGGCATATATTACTATATCCCCTGTTTGCCACCGTATGTACTTTCAAAGCTTGTAAACATTTTAACGGCCGGCTATTTCAAAGCTGAATACCGTAAACGTTTTGATAATGATCAGATTTTATGCAAACTTGTAGAAATTTTAATGGAACTAGAAGAAACAGGTATACAAATAATACACAAAGGAAGAGAAATATCTGTGACTTTTATGCTTAGTTTTATAACAGGAGACAATCTAGGTTTAAGTGAAGTATTGGACCTTGTAGAATCGCCAATGGCAAATTTTTACTGTCGAATGTGTAAGAGAACAAAAAGTGAACGAGATCTAGATTGTAGAGAGATAAAGAAAGCGCTAAGAACGGAAGATGGATATATTGAAGATGTAAATTTAGGAGACGCGTCAAGAACAGGAGTTAAGAAAAACAATATATTTAATCGCATTCCCTCGTTTCACACTTCATCAAACGTGTATTTCGATGTTATGCACGATGTTTTAGAAGGTATATGTATCTATGGCATCTCACATTGTCTAAATTATTTCGTATACCAAAAACATTTTTTTACCCTTGATGATTTGAATTGCAGAAAAAATTTATTCATTTACGGGAATTTGAACTGCGCGAATATACCTAACGATATTAAACATACTACCCTTGTGAACCAAAAGGTTCGCATGACCGCTAATGAATTTTTTACGCTAATCCGTTTCCTACCACTCATTATAGGAAAATTGATTCCTGTCAATGACCCCGTTTGGTTATACTATTGCAAACTTCTGCAAATAGTTTACATAGTAATGTTAAAAGATCTTCCAATCGAGCTGGTTTCTGAACTACAAAAACTTATAGAAATCCATCACACTCTGTATATTACTATCTTCGATGATAATCTTAAACCAAAACATCATAACCTTGTGCACTACCCAACAGCAATGCTTAAATCAGGAAGCCTAATTAGACAATGGGGAATGCGATGCGAGGCTAAGCATAAAGAGTCCAAACAATATAGTCGAGTAAATTATAACAAAATCAACATTTGCTCTTCATTGGCAACTAAAGCTTCCTACAAGTTTGCCTTTGATGTATTCGAGGATATTTTTTCTGTTCCTTTTTTTAGCATAGATAAGAATCACATACAACTGAAAAGGATTCCTGAAAACTATAAATCATACTTAAAAATGTGTAACTTAAATATCGATTCTACAAAATTTGTTTCTCAATTTTCAAAGCAAGGGTCAGTGTATGAAAAAGGTACAATTTTTTATATTCAGCATAGGTTAGTCATTAATGTTTATGAGATTGAGGCGATTCTCATAGATGAAACTATTATTACTATGCTTCCCTTATAAATTTGATAAATTTGATGAACATTTACAATCCTTCGAAATTATAAGAAACAGCACGATCAAAATAGTCAGTAAATTGAATAACTTCGATACGAAACCAATCAATATACATAAGATTGATGATATGTGTTACTTGAGAATTTGTTCGTTTGTAGACTGTAATACAATAATTGCAGGAAGCGTTCTAGATTAAGTCAGTTTACAAATCGTAAATATATGTTAAGCAATAAACAAGATCAATATATGTACTATCTTGATTTTAATAACAAGACCTTTTAATGCTAACTTCAGCCAGCTTTAACAACTATAACTCCATTTAATTCAACCATAACTGCACTTATTTTACACACAGTTCATCGTTCAATTACCCATAATATATTTTGAAACAAACACAACTAGGGTTACTTTTACCATCAGAGGAATCATTGCAGTCAAATATCTACCATAAATATTTTGAAATGAAACAGGAATATGGTTATATTTAGCTTCGAACAATAACATCTGTCAAACCGTAAGCATTATTTCTGGTTATAATGAACATTTTATTTCTTTTTCAATAAGAATAAATGTTTGTTTGAACTAGTGGTAGTAGATCATTTCAAATGTCACCTATGTTAAAAAAAACATTTTATTGACTTATCTCTAGAACAACACGAATATATGTTTAAGATTAACTGATTTATTATTAATGTTACCACTTTTTTTTCTCCGTGAATGACACCAAAGTACCACCAAATTTATGAATTCAAATCCTTATTTTTCCGTTACAGCTTATTTTAATTGCAAGCAATCTATCGTAAACCAATTTGATTATTAACCTTCCGTGAAGGCAGGTACAACCTATTTGTTTCATTTGACCAATTTAACATTGCTTGCTTAAAGTTTGTTTGGGGTACAAATGTACCCCACAAAACCGTTTGCGTTAGTGTTTTGTCATGTGTACATAATTCAAAACAATTATTATATCTTTTTTTAAAAGCAAAATATCGATACATAGTAAGCGAGAAACTTGTGTAAAATTGTATAAGGTCCAACTCTGCCGAATAATAGTATTGGTAGTTGGTATAACAAAGCACTATAGCCAAGTAACTAGAAAATGCGTTACTTCATTCGGTTCCCGGGAATCCGGAAGCAGGTTCCAGTACTGGGATACTATTTGTGAACTTCAATGGAATACTAGCAATATGGGTATCAAAATTCTTGGAATTGCATCAGTAGGCTGTATCTCGTGGTTTTGGAACCATTTGGTGATTTGACCCCGGAACGGACATTCCGGAGCAGGTTCCCGCGGGGCCGTGAGTGACCATTTCATTCCAATTCCATTTTTTTAAATTGCCGTAGGGTCCCGCAACAATAAGTAACTGACTTCCGAGACAATTTGAAGAGTTTTGATACTCATATTGCTAGGACATTATTAAAATTTACAAATCATACCCTAGTACAGAAACATTACCCCGGAAAATCCGGATTACCAAGCACCAGATCCATTTATCCGGTTCATTTTTACAAATCAAAAAGTGGACGAGTTCCTGAATCCAAAAAATCTAGAATTGTCCAAATCGGATAAAGGATGCCATAGTTATGAGCATTTCAGTTCGTGGGTACCCGGGTACCCACGTTGGCCTGCTAAAGGTGTTTTTTTGTTGGACACATAACAGTTAATTTATATACACGTACAATGCACTAACTCTATCTATTCCTTCAACGCCTTCCTGTTTCATCTCTGTTGCTGCATATTGCTGTATTTTTAACGTTTGTATTGGCGTTTGGTTTTCAAAAAAGCATCGGAATAAATATACTTTTTGACCGGTTTTTGAAAAAAAATTGTTCAAAAGGAAATTTAATAAGCTTTACAACGTCGTATAAATGGTCAAAATAGATTTGAAACTACCGGAGTTATAGCAATATGAAGAAAAAAGGGAATTTTGACGTATTTTAAAGACTTCCCAACAAACAATTTAGCTGGATGATTGCTTGAACAGCTCTTGTTCAGCTTATTTTCCTGCATCAAAGGCTTGTTCAGCTTTCGTTGTTTGTTGGGTTGTTCTATACAAAATGAAATATTACAAAATTAAATATTCAAAACACGAATATTTTTAAACAGGTTACTTTACGAATGATTTTAGAATAAAATTATCTAATTTAATTATAAATTTAATAAAAATTAGAAATACTAGAGCGATTTTAGTTCTGGGGTACGAATGTACCCCACAAAACCGCTTACGTAGAGAAAAAGTCGCCGCGGCCTAAGTATCCGTTTTAAAGTACCTGTCGAAATTTATATTCCATTATGGAAAGTTGAACCGATATTTTCCGATGAATTGCTGTCGACTTGGTTTATTACTAATTATCATTAAAAATAAATCGCAAAGAGATTTTAGATGTGAAACACGTGTTGTTGAATGCTCTTTCATGAATGTGCGTTTAAAAAATTAAATAATTCACGCAGTTTGCGAATTTGAAGAGACGGAATTTCATGCAAGAATGAAAAAATACAATATTTGAGCACCAGAAAATACGACGAATTCTAGCGATTCAGAGGTGCTAACATTTGTTACGGTTATATGTGTCATCCATTTGTATTACGAAGTATAATTCACTACTACAAAAAAGACTGCGTTTTGTGTATAGACGCAAAAAGTGTCATAAAATGGATGGGTTGTTTTTTTTCAGAACCCGAACCCGACCCGACCCCGATAATATGTAATTTGAAAAACCCGAACCCGACCCGAGCCCGAAAGCCCAAAATTCCAAAAACCCGGACCCGACCCGAACCCGAGAATTTCAAATTTGAAAACCCGGAACCCGACCCGAACCCGAGAAGCTTAAATTTACAGAACCCGAACCCGACCCGAAACCCGTCGGGTTCGGGTCGGGTCCGGGTTTCGGGTCCAAAAACCCGAACCCGACCATCTCTAGTTAGTACTATAAAGATATAGACTGGTGCTTGAGGTGAGATTTTTTGTGGTGTGATTAACATTAACGTTGTAATCACGATAATCAGCTTTATCGATGTATGTAATAAAAAAAGTTTTTTTTGTCATTTAATGACCCAATTGGGGTACTCGATTAGAGTTTTTGCTGCGCTCAAACAGAAGATTTTCACCATTCTCAAGACTATTTTGTTATTATATTGGCTCTTAATAAGAGACGAATGACCTTAAGGTTAAAATATCTATAATCGAAATAAAAAAGGCTCTTAATAACAAAGCAAAGAAGCTGAAATAATAAAATTAATAATGAAATAATGTGGTACCCTCCCTAATAAGGCAAAAATAGGTACCTTATCTCATTCAATGTTATAAATGGATTGTGGTATTGATTAAATTGTTGTGATTAGATATTGTTATTTTTGTTACTACATATAACGCATATCTCACCTAATTTTTTACGAATTCCCCAAATCTCTGTGCAATTATTTGAAAGCTGTCTTTATTATGGTTGAGGAACGTCAAATGTGGGGTGAATGGTTGCTACGTATACTGTAGTAAACAATTACAGTTAAGTTTCTGTACGATAGAGCGTTCATTTTTGACTTTTTTTTGTTATTTTATGGCAACAATGATCTCAATTGAGTTCTACAAGATGACGACACGAATGAACTCATGGTGAATAAAGTTCATGTTTGACAATTCTCGGTGGTTTGTTTACCTTGTCAGTTGCGTGAGTGCGAGTGCAACGGGTGCTCATCTATTACATTCGAACTCACGTAACTTTCATGTAAACAAACCACCGAGAATTGTCAAACGAAGTTCATCCGGCTCATTTTGTGGGGTTACGTCGGTTGGTGTAAAACCTAATTGTTCTGGAGTGAATTTGGTTATTTTCAGTGGTTTGTATGAAGCATGGCGAAGGGGATTAACTCTCCACGAATTTGAAGGGATCAAGTGAACTCATAGCATCTATTTCAGCAGACTTTAGTAAAAATATAGTCGAACAAAAAAATCAGCTCAATCATAACGTATTCATATAATTGACATTCTCCTGTAATTCTTTATGCAAAAGTATAGTATGTTGGGTGATTTTATCAATTGTATAAAAGTTTGAAAATTTAGAAAATAAAACTTCTTCAGTTTTTCTGAGATGTTTTTTTTAAATCAGTAAAAATTCGGTTACACATGTCCAATTTCTTTTTTCTGTGTTAAAGAAAGTTATGTTTAGATAAAACTACGCAACTTTCTAGTATATTCGATTAATGTATTCTGATCCGCCTTTGAGTTACAATGATGGGATCAAGTCTCCCCGGGGATCAAGTCTCCTCGGTCTCCCCCAAATGTGGCGTTGTTCAATCATTTATTAAAAATACCTCCTCCAGTGTTGTATCTTATATAAAATTTTGTTTATTTTCTGAATCTATAATTATGTTTGATGAAGGAGTTCATTTGAAAAAGTTCTAACAGATTTAGAGAATGACGGTTGGTCAAATCGTTGTAACGTCACGAAAGAATGTCTCGATGGTATATAACCCCTTAAGCACTTAAGGATACACATTCTGAATTTATGAACATCACGCTAGTATAATTTCCTGTTTACGAAACAACTTGAAATCGTTTCAATAAGTCATACGAAGTAAAATTTGACACTATATCTGATAAATTGTTCAAGCGTCTGATAAAAGTTAAATTACATGACGTTACAACGCAAAGTATATACTGTTCTAACTTTAGTTCTGCACATCCAATAAAAGAAATTGTAGGCTTTTTAGAAAAGTATTTTTGAACACAAAGAGAATCCGGAACATAAATTTGAACAAAATTTCAGTTTTCTAATAAAATTAAAAAATAGGCATTTTTCGTGACGTTACAACGCAGAAACAACCAAAACTTCTATTAGATCAAAAAGTATTAGTCATCAAATCAAGAAAAAAATCTTTCTAGTTTTATTGTTCTACACTCAATAGCGAACAAATTCCTTTAAAAAGATAAAAATTTCAATAATAGTTTCATGCAATAGAACTATAGAAGTCAATAATTCAGGAGCCATTTTCCGTGAAATTCAGCTTACTTTTCTATATATTTTTCAATGATTTGTCGAAATGTCAATAGTTGGATTACATAACTTTTCAATAGTTTAAACACTACCGAATCGAAGAAAAATTTTTGTGATACCAAAATAAGACAAAACAAAAACCTCTTTCTGGTGTACAAGCCCGCGGAATGTGTCAATAGACTTATTAGCATTCAAATAGTGACGCAAAAACGTGACAGCGATAGATTTTAGAATATCGGATAGTGCACATTTTTAATGTCAAAAAACATGCGTCCAAGCATTTGTCTTTACTAGGTAATACTGGTCGAGCTGAGAAAGGTGAGCTAACGAAATGGTAAAATAGCATGCCATGAAACACGAAAATGTCAAAAATTAGGTACCTATCTAATGTAATCTAATTTCTGTAAACATAAAAAGATAGGTGTTCGCGCTTCATTCAGTTGTCGTGTTCTGTTCTTGTTACATTTTTTTTATATCTCCCCTATTGTCACATTACACCGAACCAGTTGATTTTCGCGGGCTCGCGAGTCAAGCTGTTGCTTCTGGTATTGCAGTTCACTTTCAACCATTTGGTCAAATTGTTCATACATGTAGCTACTGCCTGCTAACCACGCGAGCACGTGTTGCTTCCCTAGATTTTATAGTGTTTTAACCTTTGTTTGAAGCGTTCTGAGCGTTCTGTAGAAGCGAATGAGGATATCAGAAAGCCGCGGAACATGGAAGGTAAGTTTAACATGTACAGTTCATATAGTTTTATTATCTCCTTAATCCTCATGTGATTAGTCAAAACATGCATTGCTTCTGATCTTTTACAGTGGTTCATTTTTTTTACTACAGGCTATGTAAAGTTTAGCAAAGGAAACAAAGTTTGAAGTGTTCATTCAGTTTACGCAGGAATCGTTAGGAGTAAACTCAAATTAATATTTAATTTGATTGTTTCGATAACAAAGTAATTACCGAAATGCTTTGTATTCAGCTAAGAAACCTGCGAATGTGCCTACTAATAAGACACTGATGAAAGGGCGGAAAAGGGGGAAGCTATACATTAAGGACACGAATCGTCACGCGATTTACTGTATGTCGTCGATGTTTCCGTGCACGAAAACCCAATGTTTGTTTGCTACCGTATAACGCGGTACCTTCCACCTATCCTGAAGCATTTAGTAGATATTTCTTTAAACCCGGTAATGACGTTAAGATAGATTTTGTCATAATCAACCTTTTAAACAATATTTTGGTTTGGTTAAGCTCAAACAAAATCAAGGAATAAATATGTGAACAAAGATGTGATGTTTGTTTCGAAGGTGGTAGCCAACTAGTAAACCATTGTCAAAACAAATTATTGGCTAAAGCTTACTCCGTGACCGAAGATACCCCATTTTACGGTGGGTGCCCTTCTACGATGACATTTAGCCCCTCTTGTAAACTATTACTAGACTTCTATCTAACAGTAACAAGTGACAAGGCAAAGCATATCCTTGAAACTACATCCTGTCACGGAACTTGACCTAGCATCCATTTTTCTAATGTAAATGACGAATATATGGCCAGCACAACGATTCTACTGACATTTACTATCTTATATTAAATATAAATTTTATAGCACTAAATCAGCAGAAAAGGACCATAGCATTTTTAAAAATAAACACAGGCGTAAAAATTGCTTTCGAAAAAAAGACTTAAATGACAGCGCCGGTGTTTTAGTGGCAAGCGTTTTAGGGTTAAATCGCAGCCAGCGGGATATTCTGAGGTGAAAAATCTCTGGTCTGGTATTTCTTCGGAAGGGAAGTCTAGCTGCTGGTCCCGGTCAATGTGCTATAGTCTCTGATATTGGTGATAAACCCACACGGAGGAGAGAGGTGGACGAAGCATAAATGTAAATGAAAAAAATCGACTTAATCCACCTAGCAATCAGATGAGACATTTCATACACTTATCACAGTTGAACTATTCATTAGTTTGTAGAACTCATGCGAAGCAGGCACCCAACTAGAGGTGTGATAAACACAGTTTTAGTCCTGTACAAATAAAACCAAGTAAACTGAATACATCAGAGAAAATCCATAAAACGATTTAAATCATTTAAATTTAAATCAAATTAACAAAATAAATAAATCAAATTAGTTTAGCACCTTAAAGGTAAAATTAGAAAAGTTCGAAACAAGTTACAAAATTAATAGATTAAATTAAATTTAATCAAATTAACACATTGGATGAAAAGAATAAAAGAAATGGCAACAGAATTCTTCGTTGTATTAATATTATTATATTAATACAACGAAGAATTTGAATAATACCTATGGACCAAAAAAAAACAAACTGAGTAAAGTTAATATAACGAATAAAATTAATAAAGTTGATAAAATTTATAATATGTATAGAATTCAATGAATTAATTACATGAAATAAAATAATGAAAGAACTAAAATACTACTGAAATGAATAAAAAGCATTAAATTAATTTAATTAATTACATTAATTAAATTAATTCAATGATCTAAAGTAGAGTAAGCTAGATCAATTATCATAGAGAAGATAAACCCAAAATTGAAGTCTCCTCGATGCCCGGAAGAAGTTCCGCAATCTCTGGTTGAAATGTTACATGGAATTTTTGGTGTTCCTGGAAGCGTTGGAAACACTTTGTTTCTTCTGAATTGTCTGAGACCAGGTACTGTTTGCTTCGGATTTGTGGCAGAGCATTTTCTTGCTGGTATATTTGGCGACTTTTTAAGAGAGAGAAAAAAAATTATTCTTGCAAAGTCTAGTACTGCATGCATGACGCGCGGTACAAACAACCGACCATTCAGACGATCCTTGTCGAAGAAGACGCAAAGTAGTCTCGCAATAGGTCACGCGACACTGGTTTGAGGGGAAACCCCATTTTGTTCCGTCCAGTGCGATTGTCACTCAAAATCTTCGCTCACTGGAGCAAGAGGTCATTGAAAAAGACAATCCCGTTCTTCAGTAGATCTACGCATGCCAAGTTCGAATCGATAACAACACCATCGATCTTAACTTTGTCAGCGGGCAGGTATATGCGTTAGCTCTGTAGGAAAGTCTTGTCGCCAGTAACGTCATTTGTTTGCTTTAGACAGAATATCACAATTCTGAACTTATATAGGCGAACATTCAAGAGACACAGCTTGATATTTCTGCGTCTTGCGGAATATTAGACAACTTCGCGAACTATTTTTGATCCGAAAGAAAATCGGATACGGACGAACCCAGTTAAATGTATTTGATTTCAAATGGAAGCTCGGAGTATTTGGCCTCGAATCTTTTTCAACATCCATTTTAGGATCATTTGAGTCAATTCAGGAGAGTTTATTTATGCACTGACCTAGACGACGCAAAGTGAAAACTAAAGAATAGGAAGGAAGAGACATACATCATTGGGGAATAAATTGAAAGACAAGTCTGAATTTTACAGTGGTCATCTATCTTCACACGATATATACAACCTATTTTATTAGAAACTGGAACGAACAATACGTGAAAAACTTAATCGTAAAAGCATCTTTGTTTCATTTGCTCGTGAAAAAAGTCTGGTGGATGCTGTCTGGAAAATAACCGGACTGCCTTACTGCCCTTGAACTGTTAATTCAAATCTAATGATAAGCATCGTAATCACCAATCTACCAATCAACTGTCTTTGAAAAACGTTGAAAAAATGTCTTTCTGATGCAAGGAAAATCCTTGGATTAAGATAAGACTTGAGTTTGGAAATGCAGTTTTTATTTTTTTTGCATGCCAAATGTTTTAAAAATCAATTAAATTCGAAAAAAAAAACAATTCTTTATTTTTTTTTTGAAAATCTATGTACAAAAATTGAAAGAACCAGAGAGGCAACTTTGTCAAACCAATTTTTTTATGAGAATATACAAGATCCGTCGTTTCATGCATTTCTAAGACATTTGGCATAGAAAATAAATTAAAAACAGCTTGCTCAAATCCTAGTATCAACTCAAAATCAGAATTTTCCAAGTTTCATAAAGACTATCTTTGAAAAATCAGGGTGGCAGTAGATCTCGACGTTTCATTACATCCTAAGCCATTTAGTATCAAAAATTCAAATTCAATTTTTGAATGCTCTATGGGTCCTTTTGTATTTTTTCACGGGTGAAAATTATTGCACTTTGGCCGTTTTGAACAGTCCCTTAATCGTGTTCAGTTGAGCTAAATTTTCGCAGAGACTTTTTTCGAGGTGCTATTTTTATTGTGATGCGTCTGTTTATTAAATACGATGATCACTTGTTTTCCACATGACATTGGCACCCTAATATACAGTCTTCTGAAAAGATGCCCCCTTCATCGCCGTCAAACACCTAGCGCCAACTGATTTCATAATTATACCGTAAAAGATTTGCGGTTGGAATTAACATGAATTGAACGACACTTGAACATGAATTAAGTAGGGAGTAGGTGTGCCATTTCCAACGTCTCGTCTCTAGTTATGGGCATTTTGAAAAATAAAATCGATTTTGCTACATCGATCTTTTTAATGCGAAAACATCGATGTTGCCAAACATCGAGCCGGGAAAAATCGGTGCTAAAAATCGATTTTTCGAAGTTAAAAATCGATTGTGGAAAAAAATCGCTTTCAATGGGAATTTTGAAAGAAAAATCGATTTCACTAAATCGATGTTATTGAATCAATAAAATCGATGTTGTCAAACATCGAACCGAAAAGATCGGATACAAAAATCGATTTTTCAAGCTGAAAAAATCGCATCGACATTGCTCATTCCTACTCATCTCTGGTTTCAAGATACTCGAAGCTGATTCTTTGGCCGTAGAATGGACAGTAAACCAATTCGAATAAAGTTCTACGAAAATTACAGACAATTAAGATCTATCTATTGATCACGCTTCTGATTAGTCGTTTTAACGATCGTAAGCATTCGAAGAGTTTTTAAAAGGGTCACAAGCACTCTAAATAGCAATTCTTTTTGATACATGTTGAGTTTTGTGCTTAGCTACGTATATTGTATATTAAAGGGCGAACACGAAATTATTGCGACACCGAAAATGTCAAGCCAATTTTCTTATAATGTTTAAAATCAAACCAAAATTTCAGGGTAGTTTTATACATATATTCACTTCAAAAATCAAAAGAAAAGTTAATCGATGGAGCCTTGATTGTAAAATTGAACGCATTTTCGCTTGATGCCCTCCATCAAAGTCTTTACAGTGTCATCCGGTACCAGTTTCTCAGTTTTTTTTTCATTTTTTTAACATGTCCTTCTCGTCTTTGACTGTCTTCTTGCTCTTCCGAAGTTCCCGCTTCACAATTGCCCAGTACTGCTCCACCGGGCGCAGCTCCGGACAGTTTGGCGGATTCATGTCCTTTGGAACAAAATGGACAGAATCGGCCTCATACCACTCCAGGACACTTTTAGAATAGTGGCATGATGCCAAATCTGGCCAAAATAGCGGAGCTTCGTCGTGCTGCTGCAAGAACGGCAAAAGGTGCTTCTCAAGGCACTCAGATTTGTAGATCTCGCCATTTACTGTGCCCTTTGTCACGAAAGGCTCAGTCCGCAAGAGCAGATGGCCTGCCAAATGAGATATTTGGAGGCGAACTTCGACATTTTCTTCTTCTTAAATTTGTCGTCCACATAGAACTTGCTCTTGCCGGTGAAAAACTCCAACTCCGGAAGTTGCTTAAAATCGGCTTTTATATACGTTTCGTCGTCCTTCACACAGCAGCCATATTTTGTCAACATCTTCTCGTAGAGATTCCGTGCCCGAGTTTTAGCCGTCGATTGTTGCCGCTCATCGCGGTTTGGGAAGTTCTGTACCTTGTATGTATGTAGTCCAGCTCTCTTCTTTGCATTCTGGACGTAGTTCTGCGACACGCCGATCTTTTTAGCCAAATCACGGCTTGAGACGTTGGGATTTGCTTTAATCATCCGCGTCACCTTTCCCTCCGTCTTTTTGTTCTCCGGTCCCGGTTTTCGAATTTTCCCATTTTGAAATTTTCGGGTGCGGGTTTTCCTAAATTTTTATATTCGGGTTCGGGTTCTTAAATTTTAAAATTCTCGAGTTGGTTTTTTTTTAATTTTTATTATCTCAGGTTCAGGTCAGGTTAATATTGAATGTTTAAATGTTCAAGGTCCTGGGGTCGAGTCGGGTTCGGGTTCGACCCGACTATCTCTAGTGTGAATGGTCTA
This sequence comes from Topomyia yanbarensis, assembly GCF_030247195.1. Lineage (NCBI taxonomy): Eukaryota > Metazoa > Arthropoda > Insecta > Diptera > Culicidae > Topomyia > Topomyia yanbarensis. Next base: position 66,124,430 of record NC_080672.1, read on the forward strand.
GGCTAACTTGGCGATTATTTTTTGTCGACAAAAGCTGTGCATGCAGTCGATTATAATGTAGCCGCTTTTCAGTAATCCTTTTTTATTAAGGTTTATTTGAAACAGCTCAATGCACTAGCACAACTGAGCCGTGGATCTTTTACGTTTTTACAATAAAATTAAAAATAAAAAGGAATCAAGAATGTCTATCTGCCAGTGGTGTTGATGCAGTTTGCTGCTGCGTGTTGAGATCCTTTTCCTTAGCGGGGAAGCCGCTTGGGAGTCATTCAGTCTGCCTTCTCTCGCATTATCGTTACCGTCCATGTCATCATCGGTACTGCTTTCTTGCTGTTCATGATCAGAGGTTCTTATTTGTTTCTTGTTCTTACGGATCGATGTTGTAAATCCGTCTTCATCGGTATTTGCCTCTTTGTTGTCGATACTAGTTGTTGGTTTAGGAGCGGTTGTCGTAGTCGTTGTACCTGCATTGTTGGTTAATTGGATCGTTGGTTTTTGGTTTATCTTTAAGTGTCGGTGGCTGCTTGTTAGAGTTGGCTGTAGCAGATGAGTTTTGACTAGTTACTTCGGCGCATATTTTCCCGTAGTGGGCTGTATGGTTACAGAATTGGCATGTTGGGGTCTGCCCGGGATGTGTGATTAGCGTTGTTTGCTTGTAGGTTACGCCTTCACTCGGTGATTTGCATTCGATAGTCATGTAAGAAGGTGTTGGTTTAGTCGCTCGCATCCTCACAATACGAACGCCGTTAGGAATGCTAGTGAAAAAATTTCTTCAGGTGTCATTCGTAATAGATTCTACCATATTGTGACATAATTCGTTTGATGTAATCTTCTTTAGTGCGCGATGCCGAATCATGGACACGCACGTCCACCATGTCGTTTTCCATATGCACGCGGGGATCTGGTGTTATTAAATTCGACCTCGTGTTGCATGTTGTTCTTTGCAATGAAGTTTTCTGCCTGTGCTAAGCTTCTAAACGTGATCAAAACACATTTTTTGCGTGATGTAAAAGAAATAACATTCTTCTGTTTAAGCGCAACGAAAACTCAAATCTATTGCCCCAACGATCGCATTACCATTTGAGCCAATGTGTTGAGCTAAGATGGCAGATGTTACTCTAACCAACGACTTCGCGTGAAGACAGGATCATTACCCTAGGATGTATAATGCATGTTCTGATTTTTCTATAGAAGTCATGGATTCAAAAACAGTTGCTCTCGATTATGTCACGAGTGTAATATGAATATGGACTATATGTAAAAGCATTTAGCTCAGTACTAGGTGGATTTTATGACGATCTGTGTATTCATATACCATCAAATATCAAACTCACGGCTGATCGCAATGTCTAATACAAGGGTTAAATACCTTAACTTTAGAAAAAGTTTGCAGGCATTGGTAGAGTACTATTGATGAATTTTCATGAAGATTTTTACAACGATGTGACAAAAACAGCTTTTTTCGTTTTTCAAGATGGCCGTTTTTTCAAGCCTTCTCAGTTGATCCTTAACGAATACTTTTATAGTGAATTATCATAAATGAATTCTCCAGCTAAAATAGAGGTATGTCCCAGAGCAATGTTTAATTTCTTTTTGGCGGAATAATTGGCGGAATTGACGCTCGTATTTGAGGTTTTGCTAGGCACCGTTGCATATTTCAAGAATGTAATTTTATTTCAAACAAATTTGGATTTATCCGATAGTTCTCAAAAAAATATGTGCATAGCTAATGAAGAATATAACTTGAACATATGCTTGCACACCCTTTTTAGCCAAATACATAGTCATTATCTCATATGCTAGGTTCGAAATTAAGGCGTGCTAAATAGGAACTGCTGCCATAATAGGCACATTATCCTATCTTGAAAAAATGTTGTTCGAAATTTAACCGTTTTTGATGCAAGCTCACTTTTTACCCACAATTTTATGAAGCGAGCATCTATTAGATATACAGATATAACTTAAAGGTCTAGCTGAACTTATAATGGACTCGTAGAGCGCAAGATATTTCAATTGCAACCTCAAAATGTCATCCAACTAACTTCACTAACCTAAGCCATTAATCAACAGTGCACTGGTTATGTTGCATTGCATACCTACCGACTGATGTGCGATTCGTCCTTGATTCCTTTCTTTATTTCGAGGAGCTCGAATCGTGCTTTCGCTTTCGTGTTTGATTTTGTGGTCTACCATAAGCGATTCTTTATTGCGACATCAATTTACTATCCATTTCCCATTGAACGTTCTTGAGATCCATCAAGACGGCACAGTAAAGCAAAGAATTAGTTTCCCCTGCCTATAGTAATGATAAGTGGAAGTGCGGGGAGGAAATAAATAAGTTATATAAAAAAGTTTGCTTACGGGTTTGGGAGACATGCTCCAGGTTGGCGTGCGTGTGGGCGGTAAATCCGTTGAAATCTTGTTGCGAATCCTAAAACCGATATCAAGGCAAAACCAAATTTTATCAGCTGGTTGAGGTCCACTTTAGTTTTAGTATTACGCTTGAAGAAGACAGATCGGAAACTAAAGCAGTGTGGTTGTTTGGTTTTGAATCGTTACACACTTGGAGAAATCATCGCCAGGATCAGTGTTGCAATGGCCGAGAATTCCGAATTCAAACGATTGCTCGAGAGAGAAGCAAGGAAGGAGTATCAATTGATTTTGAGAAAATGTAACGCAGTCGGTAAGAGTAGCTTGAGGGAATTGCTAATAAGTTGTTTCTAGTTTTAACTACATTTAACTCTCAAAAGGCAAGCTAAAATTGTGTTTTCAAGAAGCATCGCTCCTAAGACCCAATGAAATCAAAAGCCTCTTTTTTGTCGTTTTATCAGTGAGAGAATCGAAAGCCCGAAAACGCTCGATCATTTGTATTTCGAATTACAAGTTCATTGAAACTAGAGAACTGTAAATCGTCGGCCTCCGGGACCCACTTCCTTTTTGGGGATTAAATAGCATAGATGAGATGGTTTATGCAAAGTTTACTCCGAAAAGGTGAAACATGGATTGAACCAATGTTTGCATCAGAGCACAACACCTAACTTAAATTGTGTTGGCCTTTGATGTTTCAAAAACAGTCAGTAACTGGCGCCAACTTGGGGCCAGTTAGGCGATTAATAGAATTCGCCCAAATCTATCTTTATTTGAATTAGGTGTTGTGCCGTGATTCAAAAATAGGTTCATTTCGTTTTTTTCCTTGTGCGGAGTAAGTTTTGCATACAGCTTGGTGTTTGCTTTATAAGCCAAAAACAATTTTTTTATATATTCAATTTTGTATTCGATTATACTGTTTACTGCCCATAAAAGCATAAGGGTCCCATATTGAAAAACAGCAAACCGAGAAAAACGCTTTTAAAGATTTACATTTTCATTGAGCCAAATGGATGGGACACCCATGTTTTGGTATTTTTTTTGATATTTTCTAACCATCCTTGTAGTCTCATTTGTGGATTGTGATTCAGTAATGATACAGAGTACAATCAAATAGATAACTCATATTCGACAAAAAGCCATATAGGACTCTTATGCTTTTATGGGCAGGGCAGTTTAGTTTATATGACATTTCTAATTGAATTTATCGAGTGTTCAGCCTAAAATGGTGACTTTTCATCCCGATTGTTCACATTATTCACTTTCAGAATTTTGTTCTGAATTCTTTGAAACGTTCTTCCTAGTAGCACAAAAACTTGCCCAAATTAGCACTGCATATAGCATTGCCGATCTAAATAATTGTTTATAATTCAATAGTTTGTTCTTTAGGTGGAGCCTAGAATTCCTGTTTATAAGAGGGTTATAAACATTTTATAGATTTGTTGCATTTTACTTACATTTTTTGTTGCTAATGAAACCCAAGTATTTTACTTGATCTAATCACCTTAAATTCAAACCATTAAATTTTACAATATGGCTATTATGTGGTTTACGAGAAGCTCTCGGCTTATCCAGAAACAAAAACAATTACCCGTATAGCCTTTGCTGGTCGTTCGTAGCGCCGCACAGTGTCGCTTAGCTGGACAAAACCTCAACATTTTGTTTTGGATTTTTCATAATTTAATATTTTTCTGTTTGTAAACAGGTTGAATAGTTTTCTCAAAATATTGAATCCTGAGGACGAAAGTTCGATTTTTTACAGAATTTCAAAGGTGAAATAAATGATGAATTCCGAGAAAAATTGTCTTCAAACCTAAGTTATTCAAATGAATATATCTTTTTAGTTAAGCTTCCAATTAGGGTCGAACTGGTTCCATTTGAAAGTTTATTCACAGGACCTATAGTCGATACAAGCCTTTCTTTTCGCTCAGACATGAAGAACAAATAATAAATCATGGATTAAATTAAAATAATAATATTCAAGGTGGCTGTACTTTTTTGAAATAGTTAGGAAAGATCACTTGTTGTTCATGATACTTAAAAATTAGTGTACTTTCCGAAAATGAAGATCTTGTTTTGCCCCTTTCTGCCCCGAGGTATTAAAAAAGGTGATTTTTCATGATATGTCTGAAGGAGACGCATGCTAGCCTTTGATTACCCAGGGCTCCTAATATATTTTATAAATGTCTCTTAATATTATCAACGATTGAAAACATATGTATTCTGCTAAAAAATTAGACACACCTAATTTTTTGAAAATGAATTTTCGGATATAGTGCACTTTATATTCGTAAATGTTGAATTTTTGAACCACCCCAAGTGCCAAAATTTTGAGGCAAAAAAAAAACAAAAAATAGGCATTAAATATGAATTCAGCATCACAAAATTATCTTAATGTGAAGTTTTCGTCTAATTCGGGTCACTTTTGAGGTTTTGTCCGACTTTTGTATGGAAGGTGATCACTGTGCGCCGGCTAGTGGCAAGTTGCTACTTAAATTAGTTATTAAATTTGCGTTTCGACTTCGTCTCATCAGAATCCTACGCTAACTTAGTTAACATAGTCAAGTGTGATGTCCCGCAAGAAAAGAAGTTCATTTTAAGCTGATGAGAACAAATGAAATCGAAACATTTGGTTGCTACTTGCCGGTGGTATTTCAAAAGGACAGTTTTATTTCTTACACATATTGAAAACTTTACTTTGTAACCCGTCAGGGTAACAATTTAGCATTGGGTGGAAATATACCTTTTTTGCGTATACAATCCGTAGTGTATTGTTTACGTAATGTTATGCTCACCGCTGTTCGATACCGTTCACATTTAGTTTGTAATTTTTTTGTATAGTTTCGCGTTTGTGAACGGTTTTATGTGTTCAGATAGGTGTAGTAATTTTTGTTTTATGTTTGTAGGTATATAAGAAACATAGGGTTTAGGTAGGTCACCGCTCTCCTCTCGCTGTAAAAGTGATTGCTAACTATGCTGTACCATGGCAATGACAGCTATGCGGCGGTGTGTTTTTTGGTGGTTGTTTGGTGGAGAGGGAGGCGGCCATCGGGAAAAAAGCAGAAAGTGACGGACCACGGCTTCAAACAGACGTCGAGATAAGAGTTCTCTTTTTTTCGGGACAGTTCTCCGCCACTAGAAGAAAGAATTCAGGGCGCGCGTGCGACGCGATATAAAACCGTCGAATAGTGCCGGCCCGTGGTTCGGGCACTAGTGAAGTGAGTGGTGTTGGTTCGCCGAAGTGGGACAGCTAACCGTAAAGGAACATTCTCGCGTCCCCGGCTAAAATCCAAGGAACCGTACACCGGCCGTTCTCGCTATAGAGGATAAGTCGAACGAGCCTCTCCTCTATAGCTAATAGCCAAGGAGAACGAAGCAGGGTAGACAAAGGTTCCCCCTGGGAAGTGCACTGCGGTGACTTCCGGGATCACTTGCGGCGAGCAAGTTGATCCGGCGATAGTTCGCCAACGTCGCTAGGGAGGTTCCAACAAAGGAGTCAAGCTCACCTCCCTAGCTAACCGCCAAGGACCGCTGCCGGAGCAGCCAACGACAATCCGGGAGAACTCGGCCGTTGTAGTCCCGGCCGGTCGGACAAAACCGTCGCCTTTCCGTCGTTAGCAGCAGCGGACTGCAAGGAACGATCAGCAGAGGAGAGTTTCGGAAGAATAAGCGGTAAAGTTAGAATTTCATTTGTTTGTTTACCTTTTTTTGTTTTGAAACGAAATCCGAAATTCTGTAGAAGCACCTAGGCAGCCCTGAAAAGAAGGGTACGCCGGGCAAATAAGAACCCGAGTAGTGGGCAAACCCTACTTACAACTTGTATGTCAGTTCTCAGTTGTAGAATGTTGAAAATTCCATCATAACCTGGAGCTTTCATGTTTTTTAACTTTTTCATGATGGATTTGATCTCACCATAGTTTGTTTCAACAATCTCGTCAAGAGACAATATTTAATTTTCATATTGCTGTAAGACTTCGTTTTCAATAGAACTCACAACGTTGAGATTAAAACTATGGACGCTCGTAAGCTGTTTTCGAGTTTTTTCCTCGTTTGTAAGAAGTACCTGGAATTGGTTTCTGGGGTGTCTTAAGAACCTTAGAAAGTTTCCAGGAATATGGCTTGATTAGCTCAATCTCTTTCACGAAATTTTCATTTCGTAAGAGTGTGTATCTATGGGAACGTAGATCACGGAAGGAAAAAGAAGGAATGTTAGTCCGATACTGGCTTTTGCTAGAGGCCGTATACACTGCCGCGCACTACCGGAAGTATCACGGGAGGAGGACATTTTTCAGTAAGTATACTGCCAATCAAGGCATAGAAGTCCCATATGGGTTTTTGGCGAAAATGAGTTATCTGTTGGATTGTATTGTGTCACCACTGACTCACAATACACAGGTAAGATTGACAGGTTTGTTTATAAAGTATCGAAGGAAATACCAAAACATAGTTGTCCCTTCTATACGTCTCAATGAACATGTAAATCTTCCCAGTGTTTTTTGAACTTGCTGTTTTTCAGTATGGGCAGAATATGGGTCGATAAACGATATTCTGACAAGCGCGCGTTTTAACCCATTATAACCCAGGGGTTTCAAAAAGTGAGCCAAATGCAGTGATATCTTCAATTCCACCAAAAAATGTATCAAAGATTATGGGAAAAATAAAATCACCGCTTAAAATGGTTCTGAGAATGAAAATATCTCGCGCAAAAAATTTCGTACGCTTAAAAACAACAAATTTTAAGTTGTTTGACATATTTCTTCGGATTTTCTGATAGACAACACTTCTTTTACACCTGTAGGAACGTTTTGTCACATAATGGAATTATTAGCACGAATTCCAACAATAAAATTCTATTAAATGTATTGCTTACTTTTCAGCCGCCATTTGCCCCAACTATACACGGTTCAAAAATGTAAACAAAATTATAGAAAATGGCAGTTGTCTTGTTTCACAATGAAATATGAGGTGTAATGATCCCATTAGTGCAATAATAAAGCAGTTAGATGCCAAAATTCTGCAGTAAATACGCGTTAAACGATTGTTAGTTCTGCGTATGAAATTTCATACGCTAGGATATAATGGGTTAAGATGTTTCAAGTCGGGCGCGCGGTCACCAGAAGACATAATGAGCGCCCGAATTCACCATTGAGAAATATTGAAACGACGAGAAAGTCTACACAAAATTTATTTTTACCTTTGGATAACTATAGAGCGAATTAGTTTCGAGGGAATAAGATGAAGCATGCAGCTCGCTCCTTATTAGGTTTTACACCAACCGACATAACCCCACAAAATGAGCCGGATGAACTTCGTTTGACAATTCTCGGTGGTTTGTTTACATGGGAGTTACGTGAGTTCGAATGTAACAGATGAGCACCCGTTGCACTCCCACTCACGCAATTAACAAAGTAAACAAACCACCGAGAATTGTCAAACATGAACTTTATTCATCATAAGTTTATTCGTGTCGTCATCTTGTAGAACTCAATAGAAAGGTGTACTGATTGATGGGTTACTGGGATTGGAATGAGTTATTTATTTCTAATCTTCGGTATACACCGTACAGACACCTTTTAAAAATATATATTTCTTATTAATAACTTATATCTATGCTTGGAAATGTTTCCAGTGAATTCTATTATACGTATGCGTCTAGTCTAGACGCATACGTCTAGACAGCAAGTCGAGAACAAAAACTCTTTGCAGGAAGATACGGCGAGTCGCCACAGTCTGCAGACCGAGTAGCATACATTTATCGGATCATTCCATGGAAGTTTCCTGAGAGCGAATTGCACAAAACATCAAAACATGATCAGGTCGCAGTAAAGTGCTTTTATTGCGTAGAAATCATCGAAGTCCGCGATGTTCCGCTTTAAGAAAACCAGCTTTCCGAAAGCCTTAGCATTTGTCGCGGAGATAACGGAAAAGTTCAACTTCCTATCGAAGAGCACTCCCAAGTCACGGATCGAGTCGATAGTTTCAGTTGTTCTTCCTTGTAGGCTGTATTCATAACATCCTGGAGTAAGCTAGCGTCCGAAACTAATTACTTTGCATTTATTAACGTTGATTTCCATTCCGTTAAACTTGCACCATTCTTGAAATATACAAATGTCTTCTTGAAGCACTGCGGCGAAGCTATAAGAAAAGATTTTCAGATCGTCCTCGTATAGCAATTCACCAGGCTTGATACGACTACAGATATCGTTAATAAATAAAATAGAAATAAGCGGTCTCATATGACTGCCTTGCGGGATACCTGTGGGTGCTCTGAATGTGCTTGAGCGCGTGTTTTTTATAGGCTCGAAGTCAGCCAGGTGGAAAATCCTAAACGTTTTAATTTCAGGATTGTGATGTTGTACAGTACTTTGTCGAAAGCTTTTGAAAAATCGATATAAATTGGTTGCACCTGATGAAGCTTTTTGACGGCGGGAAACAACCTAGAAGTGGTTAGAAATTGTTGTTCGTTTCATGACAAACCCGTGTTGATATTCCGAGATAATAAGGGATGCAGCTGCATACGTTGTAGACCAGCTTTTCGAGAACTTTAGAGAATTAGTTTAATAATGAGATGCCTTTGAAATTTTCGACATTGTTAATATTTCCAGCCTTATGGATGAAAACGATTGCAGCCTCTCTCCATGCTTTTTATAAATTGTGGCAAGAGCCACGAATCGACAGCAGTCAGAGCCTGCGATGTCGTCGGCTCGACTTACAAGTAGACGAGGGAGATTTATGTTTTGTACGATGGCAATGTTTCCAAATACTCTTCTGATGGGACGGTATAGTCGCTTCTAAACACTCCGCGGAAGAAATCGGCAAACGGATTCACGGAATCAGCTTGAGATTGCGCATTTGCATTTCCCACAAAAGCGTCAGTACTACCGGATCGTTTTCTGCTACTAACGAAATTCCAAAATGTTGCAGGGTGATCACGAAGGCTATGTTGCACACAATTCAAATACGAAAGCCGGAATTTCAGGGTAGCTTCGTATTGCAGTTCTGTCTGTCGTCTGCTTTCGTATGATTTTTAGCGAAAATAACGCTTGCGTTGTTTTCGCAGGGCACTACGCAAACGGCGAATCTCAGCGTTCCACTATAGATATTTGAAATCCATCCTCATGTTGACTCGTTTCAGTGGAACCTTTTGGCGGAGTATATCATATACTTTGCTGTAAAACAACGCGACTGCCTCGACAAGCTCATTACAACACATTAAGTCGGTCCAGTCGACAGTGGCAATCAGTGCGGAGATTTCGTCAAAGTTACAACGGTTAAAGTCAAAATCAAGGTCGCCAATCGTGTTGGTACGTACATCTAGCCGCAGGACAAACGGTTTGTGGTGAGAATCGACTTTGAGAATAGCAGTTGGAGGTTCAAAGAGCTCTGATATCCGAGTTGTTTACGAATGCAAGATCCCGTTCACACTCGCCAGTGAGCAGATCTGGACCGCCTGCAACCATAGACTCCGTTACGGCTATTTCTGTTCCGATGAGGCATTAGGCATTTTAGATCGTTATCGAACGACCACTGAAGGCGTGGAAGATTGTAATCCCCAAAAACAGTGTCGGTGCTGCTAACATTGTTTGAATTGCTTTGAACGGCATTAGCGCGCGTGTGATACAAATCCGGATCACTATTTGGCCTTAAATAAACACAACTAATATATGCAGATTCATTCGGGAGGGCGATTTGCTCCAAGTATTCAATTCCTGACAAGCTTAGCAGCGAACCTGCGAGGTTGTTCTTTACCGCTATTGGAACGCCGCCACCTCGGCACTGATAAGTGGTTGTTGAGTTGCGGTCGCCGCGGTATATTACGTAGTTCGACGAGAGTTCAGCGTTTAAGATGTCTTCGCGTAACCAAGTTTCCGTTAGGACAATGATCACTAGAAGAAAGTGCTAGATAGAATTCTCGTGTTTTAGTTCTCATTCTTCTCACGTTCTGGTGGTGAACATAAAGAAACTGCTCGAAATGTGCAACAACTTCGGGAACAGGTAATACAGAAAGTAAATCAGGCGATGTAACTAGTTGGGAGGGATGGTGAAGAACAGTGGAGGTCATCGTTGCTGAATCGGGTGCATTTGGTTTCCAAAAAACCTTTCTGGAATCCGACTTCGCTTCGAACTCACGATAAGCAATCCCAACTGGCCATGTAGGCGCCGTCATAGCCTTAGCTTTAGAATCCATGGGCATACCAACTTTGAAGGAGACAAAATTCCGCATTCTAGGATCTCTGGCACGAGGGACCAATTTAACAACAGTGCTTTTAAAAAAGTGACGGTGATTTTTTGTCACACCACCACGCTGTGCTGGGGCACGGAACACAACTGCGTAATGAAAAAACCAAAGCAACTTTTTGAAAAGCACCATTCCGCTCGGTCAGTTGTTTTTCCACGAACTATTTTGAATAATTTGAATCGTGATAATCTAATAAATCGACTGATGATGTTTTATATGAATAAACCGGCGACAAAGCTGTACACAATTTTTTCTATGCATACTACCAAGCGTTCAATTCTTACACATGCTCAAAGAAAGTAACTTGAGCCTTAATATCGTCATGTCTAACCCATATGCTATAAATCACTATTGGAGGCAGTACTATGCGGAAACTCTGCCTCCGGGAATAACACCAAAGGCCAGCAATAAATAAATTGTTCTACCTTCCCATCATGTACAGCTATCAGTAAATTAAGTAAACAATTCTTTCTACCATATTGTTTGTTATCCGCTGCACAAAACCTACAGTATATAGTTACCTCCGGCTGCGTAGTGAAAGAAGCGAGCCACAGAAAGTAACAGTGCCAGTACTACGGGAAAACACAACTCAGATTTATTCGTATAAAATCTGTAGTCCACGATGTGGCACAGTTACAAAAAGTGAAAACGGAGTTTAATCTCAAGGCCACATATAGCTACACCATGTCCGTTACTGTGTACTAGTTACGTTGAGAAGTTTAGCAGACAGAAAACTTAATTGCAAAGAACAACATGTAACACCAAATCGAACATGATAACGTTATAAACAATGGCCTTCGTGCGGTGGAACCTATCCATTCCTATCTGACTGGTATCCTAAGGAGGAAAATGCATTAACTATAAGAAAATAACATTTTACTCTCGGGTCAGATATGTGCCAACCGTGAAGAAAAATCAACCTAGTACAATCAACTTTAATAAACAGCCTTCGACATAGGCGACAGATATAGTGACACTTAAGAACACAAAACAAATTATTGTGAACATCAAGTAAACGGTAGCGATGGCTACATGGACGTGTTCGATGGCGTGAGAAAAGACAGACTGGTTGATCCACAAGTTGCGGTGCACAATACATCTAATGCTTCACTGGCATGGCAAAATATCTACACTAACAGGATCCACTAGACAAGAATTGCATTCGTCATATTTTTTTGTATTTTTAACACATTGTATAACATAAAAGACCAACGGCTCAATCAAGCTAACTCATGGAGCAGTGTCAAATAAACTAATTAAACACAACAGAGGGTCGAAACTAGCAACTAACTGAACAAATTCAAATGATTTCATACCCGTTAGCTAAACATTTTTAAGCTAAGAAAACTACATGATGACGTTTTGAACCAAACTACGGAATACTACTTAGATCTAGATGTGTACAAAAGTTGAAAATTTGGGAGAAAAATTACCTTTGAAGAGCATTCGTGCATTCTATCCTACATAGTTAGATACAAAATTGTTCTGCACATTTCCGATCAGATCAGATCCGCAAAAAACTAATTATTAGGCATCTATAAACTTAGAACATAATATAAGATGGATCTAATAAAACCACGAAACCCCCAAAGGATCCTTAACACCGATATATGACAATCACCTCTCTATTTCTCTATCTTTCACTCTCTCTATAATTACTAACTGTCCTAACCGACCCGGAAACCGATCTAATCTTCAGTCAATTTTCAGGTTTCGACTACGTAATTCAACGACCGCCACAGGCAAAAATCTGCTTCGGTTCCACTATTCAGCGGGAAGCTGTCCCGCTGCAGGGCCCGGCAAAAAGTGCCATCATGCGTCGCACAATGAGCGAACCGACAGGGGAAAGTCTAGCGCCCGGAACGTACGACATCACCTACTATAGGGATCATTCTCATCCGGTTCTCAAATTAGGGTGCAGCATTCGTGGTTACGGACCTCTATCTGCGACGTCTATTAGGTTTAAAATTGACGAAGTCGGTCATATTCCAGCGGTAGGGGAATATGATACGATAAAGAAGCCACCGGTTAAACAATGCTACAGTCCGTTCGGGGCAACCGTACCCCGTTGGGTTAAAATAAAATATCCAGCTATTCCAGGACCAGGAACGTACATACAAAAAAAACGCAAAGAAATTCGAATGCATTCATTTGGGAACAAAATCAAAATTATACCTGCTACAAGTACTGTGTGTAAAACTGAAAACTTTGACAAATGCTACCGCTGTGATCAGAAACCAGAGGTCGACTACTGGAAGAATGCAAAAACCGAACGGAGCTTGTGTCGATGCTGTATGCAGAAAGAAATTGATGAAGCAAAGTATCACTCGAAAACCAAATCTGTTATGGTCAAACGTTTGGCAACTTTAAGAGGGTTTCAAGTGAGTTTTAAAATGACGAAATTTGTCCAAACATTCCTAAACGCATTGTACTGTTTTCAGCGTGTTCGTCACTGCTCATATTATCATACACATGATAAAACTACGGCAGCTGTCCAGTTTGCAAGTAATCGTGACTTGAAGCAGAAATTCAGAGTTGAAAATTATTTGTCGATGTTTGAATAAACTTACTGTTTCTTAATTTCTCCAATGAGGTATATTTCTCTTTTATCTATTAAGTCGAATCTTCCCTTAGTTCAGATTGAAATTTTTCGCAATGTAGTTTTTATTCTTCTTGACATCATAATACCAGCAAATACTTTAGATTATACTATTCTAACAGTGAGAGATTTCACCGATTTCTGGGTGTGTTATCATAATATATATATATATATATATATATATATATGTTGGCCAAAATTGACTTACAAGCATTATATCGGTCTTAAAAATAGCTGTTTGATGGGTAAAAGAATATTTAGAAATATGAATAACTTACTTATCGTTGACCTTCATCGGCTCTCCTTCCGGTGCTTCGCGTTGATGTTGTTGCTCGGTAGTGTCGCACTGTCCGCTACCAGAAGATGCTGTAGTGGCTCTAGTAGCCGGTTCACAAACATCCGAAATAGTCGTTCTTTGCAAAGCTGATGAAATCAACTTAACCTTGTCTGAAGCGATTGAGCCACCCGCTTCGGTCGAGCCTTCACTCATATCGGCATCATCGCTAGTTCCGGCAGGTGAACCACTCTCCGGTATGTTCTCATATGGATTGCTCATGGGAGTAGACTCGGAGGTGGACATAATCGATGGGTTCAGCAGATTTTTCAGAATATTTGGATTAATAAGTGTGTCTAGGTCGTGTTTTTTGAGAAGCTTCTCCAACTCAAGCTGGTCAATAGCAACAGCACGGGTAGATTGTCGCGAGGAACGATCCGAACACCCGGTCAAACTACGCTCCGGAATCTTTCTTTCCGATGACATTGAGTAAGAGGAAGTATTCGTGGTCATCGTGAGCGCCCCGTTCGGGAACTGGCTGTTACGCTTTTGACCGGAAGTGTCCTCTGCGGGGTCTACCCAACCGTCGTCATCCGCTTCATCTGCTTCGGTGTTCAAATCTCGTTCGAACTCTTCGTCTGGATCGTCGTTTTCATCTCCGGTCACATCGAATAGTCGTGCCTTGAGCCGTTGGGTGATTTCTTCAAGCTCAGTAAATTTTCTCTTCAGAGCGCGGCTCAGCGAGATATTACCCGCATCGATTCCAGCACACTCGACGTCGATCGAGAGTGGGATTTGGAAATTAACGTTCTCGTTTGAACTTTGGCAGAGTGTTGTGACGTTTTCCAAAGGAGTGATGTTGATCTGAAATGAAATAGGTTTTTTCGCCAATATTGTAAAAATATGATACATCTCTCTGTGGAGAAAATTGGGAAAACTATTGCTACGCGTCGAAACGCAGAGTCCTCATCTATAGGAAGTTGGAGATTCTGCGTTTCACTCGTCTTTTCAGTATCTGACACAATCACATTGCCTTGGTAAACAGAACCATGTTTCGATTTCGCTGGTCTCATTAGCAAATCAGAACTTCAGTTCTATTAAACAGTTGTTTGCCTCGGAACACAAACAGTATTTTCTTTTTAGGTTTGACGCCAAGTAAGTGTTAGATACTGATAAGACAAATAAGACTCAACTTAATAGAATTTATAGTTCCAAATCTAAAATCGATAATGATTTTAATAAGCGCAAATTTAATGAACTTATCAATGCCTTACCTTAATTTGTCCGTTACATCGGCCTGAAAAATCCCTTATATTGTACCAGCCAAGAATACAAGGCATCCCTTTCAACAGCACACACAGATCGACAGCTGTGAAACCAATCACTGCATCCTCCATGGGTGCCGGCACCATCCGACATTTAGCCAAGTCGTTGTTGTTGACTGCTTTGCGCCAAACCTTCAGTATGAAGCGTTTTTCGTCCTAGTTGAACCATTGGCATATGAAAGAGGAGAAACTTATGTTAGTAGACTACGACCATTGTTATAGTGTTTGAAAATGATACAATGAATAATGTCAGCTCTACAAAATCTTCTTTGTCTTATCATTTGGAGGGGGAATTTTCCAAATCCATCCCCCAGTAACAATTAAGCTTCTACGATAATTTTAAAACCACTTTTATATTACCCTTGAAGCGAGCGACAAAACTTAAAATTGTTACTTGGGATTCCTTACTATTTTATTGGCCAGTCTTATGAAATTCATTACAAAGTCCAAATGAATGTCTTAGATGTCCATTTATGAAAGTTATTGTGTATTCATATAAGTTTATTAAAAAAAGATGACATTTATAAATCATAAACGTTGTTGTAACAATGGATTTTATAAGACAATCTTGTGAGATTCATAACGATATTCGAACGATTGCCATGTTTTAATTTATGGAAATTATGGTGTAGATGATTTTATTCCATACAGAGTGCCGAAGGATATGCTCTACATGTTCCGGGATATTATACCGATATCAATGATCATCCAAATAAGCCTGAGTGGCGACAAGTGATTCAAAGTGAGCTAGCGACGCCGCGAAATAACCAAGAAAATCCAGCAACAGCTCTTAAAAGTTCCTATATCCACATTCGATGGTCAATACGAGAACTGGCCGAAATTCATGTTTATTCCTTTTTAATGAACTTAATAAAGAAAGACTACGCAATCACTCCAAAAATCGACATTCCCACAGAGGCCCGGAGGACCGAGTGTCATATACCATTCGATTCAGTTTGTCGAAATGTAGAAATCACAAAATGTCTGTGTGTGTCAAAAAATGTCACTCAATTTCCTCAGAAATGGTTGAACCGATTTGCCCAAACTCAAATGAGCGGTATAACGTAAGACGCTATTAAATTTTAAGTTGATCGGAGTTCCGGCTCCGGAGTGCGGCCACACAGCAAACTCCCATATAAATTGGTAACCCTATGATGTTTGAATGATGTAACACATATTTAACCCTTTCATGCCCAACATTTTTCTAATGCAGGTAGGGTTTCAAAACTATTTTAATTGAAAACGGTAGGGTCAAGAAACACGAAAATCTTTTTTTCATAAACATTGATGCTTCCCTCGCAGTGCTAGAAGCTGCTTAATTTTTACCTTCCAATGCTCAATACAATTCTCCTAGAATTTTTGCAATAGTCCACTTGCGTGGAAATCGTAGCCAAAGACAGTCTAAATTGATAAGTTTTATCAGTTTTCAATAATATTGCAAAATAACGAAGTTATATGAAAAATTTATTTCCCGTCATCAACGTAAACTGTCCCTGGCAGCACTTATTTGTCTTAAAATACCTCTAATTCAAAAAGTATACTTTATATTTTAAAGGTTAGAAAATTTCCTACTGAATGGTGTCCTCACACCTTTCGGTTAATTAGATTTAGTTACCTTTTGGTAGTAAAGTACTTAGAAGTTAATGTTTTGGATGAGGTTTTAGTTAATTTGCTCAAAATATTAAATTATGATAATAACAATATCTATTACCTAAAAGTTATGTTTTAAAACGATTCACAATTTTTCTTCAAGATCATATTCTTCTTTTCTTGTTTATTTGTACTTTTATTGTTAAACTTTTCTCGTAGTCGACTTGCAGGTGCTTAAAAGATTCTAGTCCAAAAAATAGGCTTTAGATCCCATGATTTCATTGGAAAGCTGAGAAAATTTTCTACCGATTTACGTATAAATATCCTTTAGTTAAGATTACTAAATGACCTTTTACTAGTAAAATAGCTTAAAATGAGCCTTTTTCGAAGAGTTTTGTATTAATTCTAATCATTAATTAACAACATTTATCGTTGCTATGGTTCATTGGATCCCCCTTAATATCCTCTATAACTTGTTATTTGACACTTTATCCCAATCTCTTTTCGTTTCACTGCAATTTAATAGTGAATACAGCATGGCGTCATACAGTGTTTTTTGTTTGACAAATTCGCGCGAATAATTAATTACGTCTAAATAGTTAAATTTGGATCAATGACGTCTTCGAAGGAATTTCTCGACATTATAAGCCCTTTCATATGGTGTTGTTATTTTAACGATTTATCTCCCTAAAAGTGAGATATATTTACCAACTTTCTTGCAAGCGCATATATTAAAATTATATTAAAGTTGTAGAGCAAGCCTTTGCCAACAACTTTGCTGAAGACACAGTCTTTATCTTTAATATCTTCAACATTATTGCTGGCTGTTTGTGAATGATCCCTTTAAGGTCAATTCATTAATATAACTTTTGAAATTGCATCCTGACAAGTGCGAGAAGTTCAGCAAAAAGCTTTGAATTATCAATATGAAACGGCTGAGTTTACGTCTATGATGTTTTCGGACTACCCATCAAAAATAGCTAGGTTTATCATTTGCTGCTATGATTTTCGTGATTAGTCCTCCTGTAAGATGATAAAAAAATTTGCGTTGAAACGAAAAGAATTAATTAAACGGAGTCAAAGAAAGAATTGTAGAACTTGATGAGATGTATTATTTTGATAATAATAATTGTGATGCTTATTATTTACTATTTTAAGAAAAATAATGAAAATTCTAATAATAACACTAACTTCAAACTAATTTACTTCTAATATAATACTAAATTCACTTAACTGAAGGGTATTAATACATTTTTCTATGTGAAATTCTCTTGGCCATAAGTGCCATACTTTTTCAATTAGAGTTATTATTAGAGAAAACAAGATAAAAGTACTCAAGTTCAATAACCCAAACACATTCAAACAAGAAAAGATAAGCATATTATGTCAAAGAATACATTAAGCAGATCTTCCAAGCGAACAATCTGAGTCATTAAAGTGGTGATGTTAACTATTGATATTTTCGAGAAATGAACTAAAAATCGATAAAAAATGTTAACTTTTAAATAAATTAGTTCTAAAAGGCTACCTAATCTCATTAACTGAAACAAGCGAGAACACCATTGAATAGGGAATTTTCTCACCTTTCCAATGAAAATTTTTGAATTAGAATTAGGTAATTTACTAGTAATTTACAAAAAAATCAATAATTCGGTAACGGTTGAGATTTGATGGTAGGGGTATAACGATTTTTTCTCCCAAATATGATCCTAAATCACCCCTCGAGAGATTCTCATTCATTAACCAAACACCCTGTATAACATTCCCGTTGACTGCTATTGATTTTCATTTAGTTCTGACTTTTGGTTCCGGAAATACAGGTTGGTTATTGTGGTCACATAAGAAATTCTCATATCAACCGATACAATCGTAATAACTCGTAGGCTAAAAATCTATTTAAATGAACATCAAATGACTTCAATTCGCAGGCCTAGATCACTGATGCCAAAGATTCTGTTGTGGAATATATTGTCCACTATCGATATATCCGGAAGTCCCGGATTCCGGGCATATTCCAGAACTAAAGCCATTTCGGTGATGACTGAATCAATTCTCACTAACCTAGTCTCAAATGAAAGTTATAAGGGGCCATGCACAAATGACGGTGATTTTCGACCCATTCCTCCCCCCTTGTAGCATTTGGTCACAAAATTCTAATCTCCCCCTTCTAAATAACGTATCATTTTCCAAGACCCCCTCCCCCCCTCTCGCAACGCTGCCGGCTGATGAAAAAAATCAATTTTTTTCGCATAATTCTTTCAAATATATGCCTTTACAAAAATGTTGACGGCTTTTATCAAAATTTTTGCTATAACAGCAAAGTGCATACAAAATGAATCCATTTCATGACAAAAATAGTGTTGATAGGCTTGTTTTGAATTTTATGTCATGGAACAGAAGAGAAGTTCTCTCAGTTCACAATGCTGCAGTTGCTACATTTTTTGTTCTAAAAACGTTTTTAATCCACCTAACAGTGTGATGAGACATTTCTTATAACTCTTATCACTCTCTTCGGATATTATATCGTTTGAGAACATTTAGAACTTGATGCTTTGCGATGTTTTTTATAACACATACTACATGGGATAGTGGCAGGACTCAGAGAATCGCTCAAATCAGCATAGGGCAACATCAGTGCTAGAAATCTCAAACCAAATCAATGGGAAAGCGAAAAAATGGCCCATAAAATAGACATACCAACGAATTATTGCTAATGCTCTGTTAATAAAATATCTAAATTCCTCAATCAATGCATTGTGGTGGGAAAACTGAATTTTCTTAAAGGGGTTATATAATGTACAGAGCCAAAAAAATCGATTTTTTTTTAATCGATTTGAAGTTTATACTTTACTCAAATTTCCAACGCGACTGACAACTATGAAATCAACGCTTTTTCTTGAAAAGGGCGATACTAGCAGTGATACCATTCAAAGAAAATCAACAGTGAATATTTCCAGACTCCAGAACTATTGTGTTTTTACATCCTAGATTGCACGATTCAGTGATCGAAACCCAAAACTTCATAAAGTATTTGAAATTATTAAATTAAAATTTGTTTTTGCTATTGAAATTGACAAAATGATAGTATCGCCCCTTTGGCGATTGTCTACTTTTTCGGTCCCACCTATCAGCATTGAAGTATCGCCCTTACGTTTTTTTACAATAACTATCGTTCTACACCACCGATTTCGTCCATGTTTTTTTCAATAGAGATCATTGTTACTATTTACAGCTGGTATCAGTTTGATAATCCTAAAAAATACGAAAATAACAGTTTCGCCTCTAAACTGCTAGCAAAAAAAGTATCGCCCTGTTTGTTTGCATGGAGCGTGGAGGGCGAAACTTTAAATAAACAAACAAAAATACAGTTTCGCCCGTTGTATTTTTTGCTGCAGTTTAAGAAGGCAATATCGTAGAATCAAACTTTTTAGGTTAATTTGTTGCGTTTCAAAACCCTCATTCGCATGTATGAAAAAAGCCTTATGTTTACATTTGTAAGTATCACCCTTTTCACAAAAAAGCGTTGAAATGAAATGAAATCGCAGCTCCTGATATCACGCTATCTCTGAAGTGCATGCGTGCATAGTTTCAAATTTTACTTAGACATCGACTTTTTCTAAAGGTGACTTCCCAGTAGTATTCTTGATTTGAATTATTATCGCTAATCCTAATGCCAAAGAACAAATAAAAACCTCTCGAAACCTGAAGCGATGGTTACTATTTATTAAAAAATCACGGTTAAATAAAAAATAATTTCAAATAGTTTATAATTTTCACAAACTTATTAGGAAAAATTGTTTAATAAGCTTTCGTAATATTGTGTAGGAAAAAAGCTGAAAATTTCAGTATTTTCTCTATCTGCAACATATAAACCCTTAAGTATACCAATTAATTGGTATACAAATTGGAATAGGTTCGCCAAATTTTGGAAGAAGTCCCCTTGAAAACTACCTAAAAATTGTTGTAGTTCGATGCAATAAAAAATCTCCAAAAATGAAATATACCTATTAATGTGATACACAGTGAATAATACATACAATAAAGACCCATTTTTATCAGTCTCATGGTGTATTTTAGGCTGACAAAACGGGGACATTGACTAAATCGGGCAATTTTTTTCTTTATAAGAAACTGAAGCTGTTAAAATATTCTTCCCGTCCCTTGATGTATTCTAATAACTATTTCTGATTATGATGAACTATTTATTTTTGCATATTTCCATCTTCATGATAAGGAAAACTTGCTCAAGAAAGGATTTACTCGAATTCAGTCTTGTTCGTCTGCTAGAGCCCATCAAACATATGTTCATATTTGGCTGATAAAATCGGGTTTTCAATGTATTATAATAGATATTCAGCATTCGAAGAAGTTTCTTGTGAACGAGTGTAGAACGACTTTGTTTCTACTTACTTGAAATCAGCGGCGTAGCCAGAAATTCGGTTTGGTGGGGGTTTGGTGAAAATTGATCATACTCTCCAAACGGTATCATTCCGAAACCGTAATTTTTGAAGTTTTAAAATTATGCAGAATTAATTTTCTAGAAAATAGTAACAGAGTTCATGTCTGTAGTGAATTTGTTGAGACTTTATTGTAGCCATGAATATTAACCTGAGAAAATTCACCATAAATACTTCTTGGACGATATACCGTCAAAATTATTTTATCAAATGATGCGCTGTTTAACGTTTGTAAAACTCATCGAAGATACTAAACCTCTGAAATTGGCGGTTTCAAAATGATGCTATCTTGACCTTAAATTACTGTTTTTGAACATTTGACTTATACATATAATTGGTCATACAACAAAAATCAAATGCTCATCATAATCGATCAGAACCTGCTAGAGTCGAATGGAAATCGTCATTTTTCATAAATTTCTCTCTACATTCGGAAAGTGTTATCCTCGTTATTAATCATATTACGTTTTCGTCTCAACTCGACGCATTCCCAAAATAAAAACCTGTTTTAATCCACCTAGTGGTGCAATTGTGCTTGTCTCATTTGTCCAGACTACGATTCCATGGCTGGTTATGTTCAATACAATGGTGGAAATGAATATTACATGTTCAGTACGCTTTGCACATACATACAATGGGTCGGATGCCACGATCTTGAGATACTAGATACTGAAATATTGCTTGAAACCAGCGGCAGATCATGGAGAAAGATCCGGGAGGTCCAGGTCCTGCCGAAAATTTTCAACTTGTTAAGAAATTTTAAACTAGTTTTAATTTTAAAGTAGCAATCCCCCACTGCATACTCCCTCCGGGCCGGTATGATTGACGATTTTTAGAGTAATTGCATAACCTTTCTATATGAGAAAGGCAAAAATGTACCAAAGTCCAAAAAAGTCAATTTTTGTCAAACATCTCAATGTTTCATGCATTTTAAAGTCATTTGGCATCAAAAATACAAATTTGATTTTGAAAATTTTTCATTTCAGTTTATATGGGAATTTGCTGTGTGATCTTCAACTCGTAACTCCGGAACCGGAAGTCCAATCAATAAAAAATTCAATAGCAGCCGATGGGATGGGGTTGTACCTTTCATTTGAGACTAACTTTGTGCAAATCGGTCCAGCCATCTCTGAGAAACAGAGGTCACATTTTTTTCCACATACACACATACACACACATATATACACGCAGACATTTTCCGATCTCGGCGAATTCAGTCGATTGGCATATGACACTCGGCCCTCCGGGTCGGGATTAGATTGACGAATTTTAGAGTGAATGAGAAAGGCAAAACCATTTTTAGCAAATGTTGAAAGTTATGCATTTTTTGGTGAGCAGTTCTATGTTTCATAGACATTAAATCAATTTTAACTTCGCTTCCTATTAAATAAAGACCCTTATTACAGTACATTTCTACAAAACGAGCTCAATTTGAAAATAAATCTGAGGATTATGATTGATTACAGAACTCTGGAATTTTCTATTGGAATGTTTTCAGGCAGGAATTTGATATTGATGCAATTAGACAACTGTGAAATCAAGATCAGTTACATATCAGGACCCAATTCCGACAATTTATCAAAAGTCCTCATGATGTTTACAACAACAGGTTATCAATGTACGGATCAGATAATTGTTATTGTAATATTGAATTAAATCAGTCTGCATCAATAAATTTTCAACTTCAATCCAATTTTTTTTTTGGGTGTGGTGGGGGGTAGGGGTTGTATGGTGTTAAACCCCAAAACCTTCTCTGGGCTACGCCGTTGCTTGGAGTTATTTATTTCGCTTTTTATTGTCCGATATGTTTCAGATCGATCCGATGGTTATAAGTTAGAAAAAATGCAGTCAGAAGGTTCGCACAAATGAACATTTTTGTACTGATAAGTTATCAAGTTCCTTCTAGACAACTTGGAAGTGTTCGGTGATTATTTCCAGCGGTTGTAGATAGTAAAATGAAATACAAAATTCGTATTATCGGAATCATGTTTCAATGGATTATTACTATATTGAACAATAAATAGGCGACAAAGAGTAATCCACAAACAACAAGCCATAACTTTTAAAGTATTCATAATAGATATTTGAAGTCTTCAGTAAAGCTATTCGCAAAAGTAAGAGCTACAAATTTGCTGAAGACATCATTTCGATATAATCACTTCCAAGAAAATTTGTGAAAATATCTCACTCATAGGGGGATTAATCGGCAAAAGCACAATACCAAAAGAAAGGGCATATCACCTCCATTAAATTCTCCGAATATACCATTGACCTAAAATAAGCCGTTTTGGCGTTAATAATAGATTACATGTTTTTGGTCATATTTCTGGCAATGGGAAATGATAAAAATCTTTCGTCGGCATTTAATGTTAAATATCTCTTTTGATAATAGTCCGATTTCAACAATCTATAGCTTGTTCGAAAGGTATTCGTTAAAGCTGTGTAAAAACATATAAATTGTTAATTTATATTGTCAATTTCGGCAGATAATTTAAAAAAAACTGCAAAAAACGCCATTTTTACGCATTCAAACATTCATATCTTGGAAACTAAACATCAGAATCAAAAACAAATTAATAGCGTTCATACTGTTTTTTAGTTCTTTCATTTAAAATTGGTTTGGATAAGATCGGTTCAGCCATAGCTGAGAAACACGAATGAGAATTTGTCCGTTACATACACACACACACACACACACACAGACATTGTCCCAAATCGTCGAGCTGAGTCAATTGGTATATAAGACTCGGCCCTCCGGGCCTCGGAAAAAATCTTGAAAGTTTGAGCGAATTCTATACATTTCTTTTATAAGAAATGTAAAAACGAACGTTCATCTATGTTACTAAATTTCGTTTGGTTGAATCAGAAGAGAAAATTTAATTCAGCAACCAAACTAAATCTACTAGTTAGATCGATAAACCTTTCTTGTTTGTCTCCTGTAAAGTTTCTTTTTGGGGGTGAATATGTATCTCATAAATTTGCAACAGCATACAAATAAGCTTTACGTTTTTTGGAGAGCTTGCAAAACCGCGAATTGAAAAACTTACTACTGAAAAATCGCGTAATTGTATGAATTTACATTTATTGCTCTTAAGAATAGACAAATATTGAATTGTTTCTAATCAATGGGTGTTGATGTGCGTCAAAAAAATTAAACCTAATGCTACGTCGCATACTACTGACCCTACCCTCCCCATCGTCACCCTTCGTCACAAAATTAGTATATCCCCCTACCCCCTAAAATTCTACGTCATTTATGCATGGCCCCTAATATACAGCTCGGTGTTGAGACCCCATTTACCCCTCACTCCCTCCCGCAACTCTCAACTCCTCCTTCTCGTCTCAGGCCAACCTCACAATTGCATTCCCTTCATTCACCATGTATACCGGAATAAGTTAGGCGGTTCCCGACGCATCCTCCCCTCCCCCATTACCTTGCATTTTAAAATATATTAACAAGAAGATACAGTGGCGTAGTAGCGTTGGGGAGGGGGGTTTGGGAACAAACCCTCCCCATCACCGAAATTTTTTGAGGTTTGAAAAATTTAACATATTAGACCAAAATGTGCCAAATATTTTAAATGGAATTATCGAAGTTTCATTTGTAAAAGTTATCTTCTGAGAATATTTCTTTGTAGTGAAAATTGGCGATATACCTCGGCACCTACCGGTTGGCTCGTTGTGGAGGTTAGGTCTACCACTGAGGACTACACCGCGTATATCGCGACGAGCTAATAGGTTCACGAAATGGACATAGGGTAGTTGCTCCGCCGGGAAATACCCGAATAGATCGCAACAACGCTGTGAACTAAATGGCTCACGGTAACCAGAGCTAAATGGCTTGCGATAACTTACCGCTGAGTAATATCCGAGTAGATTTCTGGGCTAAATGACTCAAGTACGCGGAAAATGACGGAAAGCAAGCGGAATCTCGGGAACTAAATGGATGAAATGTCGAGCCATTTAATGTATTAAGCGAGACTCAGAGTTAACTGTAGAAAACTCGTGGACAAAAGACTTCGTGATCGTTAAAATCAACGGTGCCATCGTGTGCATCGGTTACGCACCTCCAAGGAGGACAGTGAAGCAGTCCAGCATAATACTGGAGCAGTTAACCGAACAGTTGATTGGCGGAAAGCCAATAGTCATTGGTGGTGACTTTAATGACCGGGCTGTGGAGTGGAGTAGTAGAATAACCAACACAAGAGAGTGTATCCTGCAGGAAGCCCTAGCGAAGTTGGACGCACGGTTGTGCAATGAAGGTTCCGTTAGCATATTGCGGAAAGATGGGAAGGGGTCCATCATCGACATCAAGGCTTGTGACACCACAATGCCGCGAAAGCTGGAACTACACAGGACACGGCGTCCAGCTTACTGGAGAACAAAGAAGGAGCAAACACGGACGATCGGCGAGTGACTAACGATGAGCTCGCCGAAGCATCAAAGCTACTGAAATCAAAGAAAGCCTCCGGTCCGGATGGAATACCAAACGTGCTGCTGAAAGCTGCGATCCTGACATATTCGGACAAGTTCAGGTTGGTGCTGCAGAAGTATCTACATGAAGGCAACTTTCCCGAAATGTGGAAGGTACAGAAGCTGGTGTTGCTGCCAAATCCTGGGGAGCCACCGTGCGATCCAGCCTCGTATACACTCGGAAAACTCTTTTAAAAATTATCCTTAACAGGATGCCCAAGATGCAGTTCGGATTCCAGTTCGGAAAAGAGCATCGACGGTGGATGTTATTCGGAAGTACTCGAGAGTGCTGAGAAGGCATCTAACCGGAAGCGAAGAGGAAATCGATACTGCACTTTGGTCACGATAGATGCGAAGAATGCATTTACTAGCGTCAGCTGTGGAACCTTCGCCACAGCACTGCACAGAATGTGGGTCCCGACTATCTATGCCAGATCCTGAAGAGCCGAGTGCTGTTGTACGAGACCAACGAAGTCAATGCGAGTTATAGCGGGCTTTCCTCAGGGCTCCATTCACGGTCCAACTCTTTGAAACGGGATGTACGATGGGGTCTTAACTCTGCGGCTGCCCAGGAAAGCGAAAATCATGGGTTTCGCGGACGACATGTCATTAATGGTGATGGGTGAGATACTCGATCAAGTGGAGGTGTGGTGACAGAGACAATAGATGCGAGGGTACGTGATTGCATCGTAGCTTACATTGCGGCAAGTGGGAGTGATAATCGACGACCGGTTGAGCTTTAACAACCACGTCGACTACGCCTGCGAAAAGTCAACGAACGCAATAGCGAGGAATCATGCCAAACGTTGGCCGGCCGGGAAGCAATCGAGACGTCTGCTATCTAGTGGTTCGTCATCGATACTGCGATATGAGATTCCTGCCTGTGGTGCGGCGCTGAAAACATCGAAAAGCTGAATTGGATGTTCCGGCTGATAACCGTACAAGTCGCGAGCGCGTACTAAACAATATCTGCATCACCCTGGCGGAGGATATCGAGAGATCTAAGAAACGCCAGGAACGTGAGGAAGATAGCGAGAATCGATTCGATGGCGACGTGGCAGCAGGAATGGGACAATACGGAGAAAGGAAGGTGGACACTGGCTCACTCCGAATCTGTCGACGAGGGTCAATAGAAAGCACGCAGGGGTGAACTTCCACTAGACACAGCTCCTGTCGGGCCACGGCTACTTCAGCGGTTCGGGTATGCAACGGAGTGATCAGCGCTCGGGCACACAACAAAGTGTCAGAACGTCGGGAAAACACCGGAGCATGTAGTCTTCAAATTTCCGAGGTTCGAAGCGACGCTCAGGGAGATGCTTGAAATGCGACGATCGGATATCAACCCGAATTATGTCGTCTACAAGACAAGCGACGTAAACACGTTGAACGCGGTTAACAGAGTGATGACGCAGATCATGACCTTACAGTGGAAATGGCGTGATGAACAACGAGCAATCGCCGCCGGGAAACTTGCCACCGGAGTAGGCTAGATCCACCGCCGTGGACTAGTCGAGTAGACAGCGACAGAGCACCAGGTTTGGGTCGCCGGGGGTCAGCGAATCAGACGCCACGCTGTACCTGGAATCGCCGAACCGACTACAACACCGTACCGCTTTGCTCGCAAGAAATCTAGCGAAAACCAAAAAAAGAATCGGTATCGAGAGAACTTCTTTCTCCGGGGAACTCTCGGTCGGCGTAAACACCATCGGGGACTAGACTGGGTAGACAGCGACGAGATACCACAAATCGCTGGTCGCCGGGGTACCAGCGAACCGAACGCCCTGTTCCACCGGAATCGCCGAACTTACCTCGGCACCTGACTGGTTGGTTCGGTTTCACGAAAACTTCTCTCGTCGGGGAATTTTCCGTCGGAGGAGGCTAGGTCCATCGTCGGGGACTAAAACGAGTACTTCGCAAACAAGTCGGGAACTCGACGAGAAAGTAGTTCTAAATGGACCAAGGGCTCAGTGAATTAGACAACCTGAACTTTGCCGCCCGGATTGTCCTCGTAGCGGAAGAGCATTGATTCTCGACCCACAGCTAGCTTTCCTACTGCCATACTGAAATTGCCACGTTGTGAACCATGAAGAACTTACTACTAAGTTATTGGATTTGTGTGCGCGCTGTGCGCATTAAAAAATCTCTCACTGAAGTATTGCCGTAGTTCCGGGGAGGAATCCGGTTCCGTGCAAGAGTAGTTGTTTTAGCGTGGGGAGAATCGGAAAATCAATTGAGCTAGCACCTACCTAAATCCTGCTATCAAGTTAATTACCTGCATGCATATTAATGCACGCAAGCATCTTTTTTTGTAAACCGCTGCCATCCAAGTGGGAGACGGAATATAGGTTTACACACACACTTTCTCCTCGTGCCCGATGAAGGCTTTCGTCGTGCCTGGGGAGACCTTCTATTGATGGGATCGTTTTCTTGTCTTGTACAGTGATCGAAGCGCACTTTCTGCCTCAGATTTCGGGTGGGATCGCACGTGTACTGGCGGAGTCTGTGTGGTCGTTGGGGTAAGTGAGATTCCAATCTGCCTCATTCACGTTTGACCGGTCGCCTTTATAGAATTCCCAATTCCCTTGTGACGTTTGGTTTCTCGGATCTGTCAATAGCGTGTACAAAATAAACCAATATCGTCTGCCGTCGATGTGATTCTCCAATGACGGAGCTTGCCAGATTTACACCTTATTCGCTTATTTATTGTTTTCTTATGCGGTCCACTTCGTATGACGATTGTCGGGAGATAAGGAACGAAACGTGTCCGAGAGCACGTGATTTTTTCCCACTTATACCCGTCATTTCCCTTCACTTCAATGAAAATGTGGCTGAACTTGGAGATACTCGCGTAGTCCTTAAACGGTTCCTATGTCTCGAGAAAAGGTTCGAAACGATAGCGAACTAAGAAAGGAGTATTAGGCATTCTTATACGAATGGCAAAATCGGACGAAGTAGCAACTGTCTGCCAAGTAAACACCGGTCCTCGGGAGGAGGAATAAATTTTGTGCCTGTTTGTCTCGAAGTGTGACGTTACGTTCTCTATTTTGGCTAGTCCAAGGTATCATGCTCCTAACAACGCGTGCTAAGTCGTCAGTGATGCAATTAAAATTTCGCATTGATGTCGCTTATGTCTTCTTCCTGATCTCCTCTTGGGTCCTTTAGGTCTGAAGCGGATCAATCGACTAATAATTAAATCAGAGCGCGCTGGTAACCGTAATATCCACGAATCATAATTTCCCTGCAACTATTCTACCCGATTCCTGTTCTAGAGTTTATTAATGATTGTTTTGTTTGCAATCAGCGATTATTTAAAATATTACAGCTAAGTCACAGAGAACAGACATCGAGGTTCGAACAAACAAGTTTAAATCTTTTTGTCATTTGAATAACTATCAGCAGGGACACTACGGCCACCATACTGACATATCCCAATATAATTAGGATGGTCGCTTGGACATCAATTGTGTGGTCACTGTCAATTCAGTAAAACTTACGCACTACACGAAATAACCACAGAACCATCTTTGGTGGTAACATCACAATTGCCTTTGGATGTGCCGTAAATTTTTACACAACGTTTACGCTTGAGATGGTCGTCTGTGCTCTGTGCCTAAATTGATGTTGCTTATCAGTTTTTTCACGACCCGAGTGAACTTGGCCCTAATCCCACTGCTCTGTCATCGATGTTACGTGTATTCGTTATGGAATATACGCCTATTCATAAACAATGTATCGCAGAAAAATGAAAATAGTCTAAAATACCTTTCTCCTCCAAGCATATTGCAAATATTATTGTTGGTTTTATTATCCCCGCTGCACTAGTACGTTTCAATTCATTTATGAACCAAATCTTGTGACGTGATGGCCGGAAGATTAGAGAAGCAACCCCCACCCCATCCCCACAAAAAGCAAAAATGCCAAGATATAGTAATATTAACAATAAAGCTTTCAAATCACTACCACCCTTGATTCAATACTTACATTAATCATTAAATCCGCCGGTAGGGAAACCTCGAACTTCTTCTGCCATGTTGGATTAGAGCAGTTTTCCACCACGGCCGTTGTGTAGACAATTCCTTCGTGAGATTTCACCGTGTTTGCCGTTCCGGGCTGTAAGTTGTACCCTTCAAAGGTTACGTAAGCACTGGGTTCTACTTCTGTTCGTTGATTTCCACCCGATGCCCCACATGTTCCGGAGTTCCTGTTCTTGTTACGTTTGCCGTATTTTTTACTGACGCTCATTTTTGGTAAATTAACTGCCTGCTCAATTTCTACGCACACCTTGAACAGCTTCTCTCTTTGTACTTGCACCATCGGAGCCGCCGAACCAGCTGGTTTCCCTGGAACGGTTGTCGAGGAAGCTTGTTCGGTTAGTGCCCGCTGTAGATTTTCCAGCAGATCGGACGTTTGCCGCAGCTGGGGATCATTGGCCTGTGAGTGACGCGACGGTGCGTTCCTTTGCTCGGCAAAGTTCTGATCGTAACAGGGAGCAGTGCTACGTTCGGAGGAGATCGGCATCCGCTGGGCCAGGTTTTCGATGAATGCGGACAGCATGTTGGCCACTTCAGACTGTTGCTTACCGGTGCTGATTGTGTTGACCGGATGGTAATTCTCCTGGCCACGCCGTTGACTGAGGGCAGTCGATGGAGTGACCATGTTTTCGGGTGGGGGTGCATTCGTTTGAGTTGATGATGATGATTTTTGTGCTGACGGGATGCTGAGGGAAAATGAAACAGATTACGCTTAAAGGTACAAGATCAGAGTTGTCTAAAAAGTGGGTGAGTGGGACAATTATTCAACATTAGTTAAAATTAGACAGAACTACGAAACAATTCCAGGGGTTTAATAAAACAGCAAATTTTTCTAAATATTGGCTGCAACAAAAATAGCAAACATCCTGATAGCGGTGCTTACCCTTGCAATTGCCCTCCCGGCACCGTTGGCATATTTCCGGTCACTGGTGCATCACCCGACGTGTGCTTCAATCCACGGGACAGCTTGAAGTACTCGATCTGATTCTCTGTTCCAATGGCCAACACGACCTGCACCTGGCCGCAAGGATCTGAGGCTAGTGGCGACCCGATACCGCTCCACCCATCGATCGAGATGACGGGAAGTTTGGCACGTGCCAAATGTTCCGCCAGCTGGGCGTCCCGAAACGCAATGTAAAACTGATGTAGCGGGAGTCGGGTAACGCCCACAAGTTTTTCCGCTGCACCCGGCGACTTTTGCCAGAGTTCTACCAACATGTGCTGGTTCTTGGTACGTTCCAGGAATCGTGCGTTTGGCAATACTGGGAAAGTAATCAAGTAATTGAAGGTCTTTTGATTCTGACAAAGTTCTGTGGTTAGTACTGGACTGCCTTCGTCCGACCAGAATCCGTGAGCTATAAGAAAGTATCCTCCGGTGGAAAGTGGTGAAGTATCTTTTAGCTGTCCCAAATGAAGAACTCCATGTAGAAGTTTTCCCGTCTGTTCCTGCGTATCTTCTTGAGTGTCCATTGCTCTCGGACCCTGGTCAGGTGAAGAGTTTTCCTTTGAATGAGAAAGTTCCTTTGATCCAGCCGATTGATGGTTCGGCATAGCTTGGTTTTGAAGAAAACTTTTCGATGCTGATTTACCGGATCTACTCTCGTCTTGAGTGCAAGAAATAGGGCGGTATTGAAAATGGGACTGTATCGGAAGCAGATCGTGACACCTGTTCAAAGATGGTTTGAATGACCAACACGGTTCCCGGATGTCGCTTTCACTGGAAGAACTGCTTATCGAAATATTTTCTTTATCTACCAGTACGGCATCTATCAGATCCGAGCCGAAATGAAGCCCTCGAGCACCAAGCTCCAGTCGAATAGTGAGCATTCCAAGCAAAATGTCGTCCGCAACCAACCTGACGGGACACTTTTTGTAGCATGCGAATCTGTTATTCAAAAGCTCGTCAAGTTTAACAACAGCCGAACCCAGGAAGATCAGTTTTCCGGTAGTGGATCTCTGATGAAAAACTGGACCTAGAGTCAGGTAGACCAGAAAGTCGAACTGGTAGTCGTCATATTTCTGTGGCCAAACTATTTTGGTCGTAGCTTTTCCGTTGAAGACAGCCTCTCCACAATCGGAAACCAATGCGGAGCTGAACTTTATTTTTGGTACAGAACTTGATTGAGACGGAATCTTAACCTTGATTAGGAAACCGATGTCTGCTAGCGATATCATTTTGGATTTGTGGAATACCTCCTTTAGACCTGCCTTTGTGAATTTTAAAGACTCAACAGACAATCTAACGGAATCTATTGTTTTCAGGTACTCAGCTTTCTTCTGTTCAGGAGCTGTATCGAATCTGTTCAATGCATCCATCAAACTCTCCGTCGGGGAAATGGTACATATTTCGCTTAGAGCGTCGTCTTCAGAACCAGACACTGCTTTTCCCAGTAAGTAGTTGAGAACTTTGTCGCGAGAATCAGACCCCAAAGATCGAAACGTTTTAATCTGCTGTAATTCAAGTGTAATTCAGAAAAGATCAATTTAATAGTTCATATAACATACCTGCTTCGGTGGTTTCCCTTGATGTAGATGAACCGAATCACCTTGGATCATCAAGTCGACGTCACGCTCCGGCACTACCAACGGTAGCTCCTTTTTACAGTCTTGCACCATTATCTTTTTGTTTTCTTTGTTGTCTCGCCTACGCGCTATTTCGTCAAACTTCAAATAAAAGTCCATGCAAATCTCCCCCAAACCGAAACCACTCTTGCTGTTTATCTCTCCCTTGCTAGTAGCTTCTATCTGACCGCATCCACCAGCACGAAAGTTTACTATTTTCTCGGGAACCGGAACTAGAGCCGTTCCGATCAAACTATTAGTCCTGCTGGAAGCCAAGCGCACCTGAATTGGCTCCGCTGCACGCAAATACTTTCGGAACAGTTCCTCACTGGTCAATATGTCGTAAGAAGCCCGCAGATCAGATCGAGTATTGCCCTGTTCCCAATGCAACCGACTAACCTCCTGTTGACCCCACCAGAGTAGCTGAATATCAACAGCAGGATAACTTTTGGCACTTTTCCACCGAATACAGGAACCAACAGGAAGGCGGATTTCTAGCGTTCCTCGCTGACGGCCATTTACGTTCGGGGGAAGGGTTGAAAATTTTTGCTGCACTGTTTGCCTTTGAGATTGCACATTGTTAGCTAAACCAATGCAGGAATACATAGCTCGGCAGACGATGACATGGTTCCGGTTGCGTTATAGGTAGGATTTTACAATAAATATTTGATATTGCTCGGGTATTTAGATGAAATAAAACACTTTTACGACAAAATTTGTTTAGGAAACGACTGGTGTGAGAAACAGATAGAGGGCGCTCTAATAGGAGGGCGCAAAAAGCAAAAGTAAACGGCGCTGTCAAAACAAACCTCGTGGTCAATAACGGTGCTAGCGTTGCCAGATATAGCGATTTTTCATTATTTATACCGATTTTTACACGTGATACTCATAGGGCAACAAATCTGATTTGGACCCCTACTTATTTGAATTTACAAATTGCATTTAAAAGTACAATTTAAGGGTCTAATAATTTCATCTGTCTTTGGATTATGAATTCTAAAAATTTTAAAAGGTTTCTTTGTGAAATTTTCTTGGAAATAAAAAATAAATAATGTGAAAGTACGTCGTAGAATAATTGGTGCGAATTAATTTTGGACACCGCTTTGTTTTCTTTGTTTTCAAGTTAGAAAAACTAAAGTGCGAAAAATCAAGTAAAGGTAGATCGAATGCGAAGTTTATTAGGATTTCTACTCAAATTGCGAGAGGAGCGACAGAGCCGCATTTTCAAAAGAAATGTGATGATTGCCATGTCAGAACCTGAGAATTCAAAATAAACTGTCAGTCAATAATAAAGAAATGCTGTTGCTGGTTTTGACCTTGTGTTTCTTGAGGTAAAAACACAGACATAACACTATGAGAAAATTCCTCATTCCGCTCATTTTCCCAGAACACTAGCTTCATCTTTTAAACACGGTCCAAAAAACTTATTTGCTAGAGTGTTACACCTCAGGTTTGGGAAAAATTTTGCACTAGTACCCTATCCGCCGTATGCTTGCTCATATGTCAGTGGAGCCATAATCGCAAATGCGCATTGTTTTCGCAGCCCCAACTATTAATATATTTAAAATGACCGTTAAATCGGACTAAGCATTGTTTTCGTGTTGGTCTTGTAATAAAAACAGATTTTACTTCAAAAATTGCATTTGAAACTATTTGGAAAATAACTTTGACGTGATTTAAACAGATATACGAGAGGATGAGGATTTGAATGATCAAATTAACAATTTGCGATAGTTTTTAGAATATCAACTTAGCCCACAAGAAACAGTTTGCATGCTTAACGAGAAACAACATCTACAGCATCTACTGTAATTGTTCATGGTTACTAGTTTTACTGTTTTTGTCTCCGCAAGTCTGTGTATAAAATGTCTGTATACCAGATCCTCTTTCGATATCAGTGTAGACATGACGGTCTCGGTCGTGGAGCGGCCCCAGGCGTGCGCCGAAATTTTGACTCTGTTTTTGGGAGCGACGCAAGACTGCTAATGTTTCGGTGGGAATACAGAGTGGCAGTAACGTTCCAGTTCGCGACGACTGGTGGTGGTCACTTTCCAATCCAATCGAGCATCCAGCATATAGCGCATTTTCACATCATGTTAGAGGCGCATGCAAAGCTGATGTTGGCGGTTTTGAATTTCATTTCGGGGTCGAACAAAACCACATAAAAGGCTGCCTTCGACGTACACCACCTCTATAAATCCTTAAATCACTTTACAAGTGAACTTGAAACGTTTTTTAGTGTAACTTTTTAAATTAAACTAGCAATTCAAGCAAACCCTAGATAAAAATCAACTAAACAACCGTTTCTTCATTGATTTTGTAGAACAATCAAAAAAGTGGCTGCTCTTAGGAATAGAACTCGTGTTGTTGGTTGCTATCAAATTGCTTATAAAACACCTACTGTTGTCCCGGAAACAAAAAAGAATTCTTGACTAAATTACATATCAATTAACAAAATTAAGGCAAATCGTACTCTTCATTATTGGTACCACATTTGTCATCATGTGAAACATTGATTCGAATACTTTGTTTCGCGAAGTCTGTAGTCGACTGTGCCAACGCTTCTTGTGCCATTTCAATCCAAACGCTTGATCGAAAACTGTGGAGGATAATTCGTACAATAGCATTTTGTTAAAACATCAATCAGAAGCTCTTTACTCACTACTACCATCGGTGTGCGAAGATCCTAGCAACGAGTGATAAAATTCGGAGACTGGCTGCTTCGGGGTCTCTTAAATCAGATAATCCAGTTCAACTCTCGACAAACATATGATTACGGCTTAAAAGCCAACTGTCAAAATTCTCTTTGAAAAGAAATTCCGGACAAACCGTTGCTCGCCAATCACAGATGTTGGTGTAAACAAAAGAGAAAAGTTTTCTTTTTCATTAACTGCTATGAACTGTGCTTAGTCAGTAACGGTTTGTCCGGAATTTCCTTTCAAAGAGAATTTTGACAGTTGGCTTTTAAGCCGTAATCATATGTTTGTCGAGAACTGAACTGTTCTTTTGACGTGAAGAAAAAATCATGGGATTCTCCGATTCGAGCTTCCAGGTTCTCGTTCACGTATAGACATTATTATTCTTAAAATTCTCCCAGCTCCGATAGAACTGGTTATCCTTATGCAGCTCCATGCCCAGTGCATCAGTATTGGCTTCGAATAATCGCGACGCATCGTTTAAATTAACTTTAACCTATTTCCTGAACTGTTTAGGTGCACGGTAAACACGGCCCCAATTCTATGAGTGTCGTTTTCTTGCCGTACCGCCATGGTATGGATAACTCACCGTGCATTGGGGGATGACATTCTGTAGCCAGTAGGTGGATACGCTGGAAGCTGCCATCGTCCGATTTAGAAAAACAATTCTTCCTGCTTTGTTTAATCGCTGCATAATGAATCGAGATTGGTTAATGTTACATTTTTGTACGCATCACTTTTGCAAAATTATCGCTAATTACACTCAAATGTACGCGTCGATGGAGAGTTTGAGGAGCAAGCACTAGCAGGGAATGCGTCATATTGAAAATACCAACGTCATACTATGTTGCGTTTCGGCTTTGCCTCATCAGAAACCGAAACTAACTTATTGTCGGAATAGATTAGCGCCGGCTTGACGCAAATCCCTTAAAACTAAAACACACTATGTGTTTCAATCGAACGACTGATCAAACGTGATGTCCCGTTCGAGCAGAAGTTTTGTGAAACCGAAACTTGTCTTGGCTTAGCAGGCCTATGCGAAAGCACTATGCTATATTTCACCCTAAGGAGGAAAATTTGGTAAAAACCAAAATTTCTCACTAGGGTGAAAATTTGTTGGTAAAAACCAGTCTATGTACAGGAGGGCACAAATCCTTATTTCATACTATGTTGCGTTTTCGGCTTCGCCTCATCAAAAAAAAAAATATATAGCATAATACCAACGTATTTTGAACATAATTAAAGTAAATAATGAAAGTATTTAAAAATACTTCTGTTGCATTTAATAAGGTACTTAATGTAATTAATGTAGATGTGTATGTACTTAAAGTATTTGAAGCTCATATTGGCGGTAATTCAAATATTCTGCGCATTTAAAGTACGAAAGCGCTGAACTTAAAATCTTTTCTTTAATTAAAGTACAATGACTTTTACACGTTTTTTTTAAATATTTGCGATACTTAATGTACTATATGGTACTTAAAGTAACTAATTAAGTACTACTTTTGGCACTGCGTCGAATTGAAGATTTAGTGCTTGCCCCTAGTATGAACTTCTATTTCGCTGATTTTTAACCCTAAATAAGGCAAGGAGTCTCAGAAGCCCGGCTAGTTACAGTTCTCTAGTTTCCATGAACTTGTAATTTGAAATACAAATGATCGTGCACTTTCGGGTTTTCGCCCGAATAGAAATGTACAGTAACAAAACCATGATTTTCACTGTGACGGTACAGTAATTTTACAATAATTTACAGTAAGTTTTAGTGTTATGCTACAATACAAAAACAATAAACTTTAACGTTTTTACAGTAAATTTCAATGTAAAATAGACTTTTACAGTGAAAAAGGGAGGTGGTTATGTATCTTAACATTAAAAAAATCCATTTTTCTCCAAACATTTTTTTCTCGAAAACAGTAAAATTTAATGTGAATACACTGTATCAGTTTTTTGCTGAACAGTGAAATTTATTGTTGCATGAAATTTTATTGTAAATCTACTGTGAGAACTTGGCATCGAACAATGTTGAAACAGTAATAACTATAATATTTATTGTTTTATGATTGTTTGTAGGGTAAATACTATTGTAAAATTCTATCCGGGCGATTCTCTCACTGATAAAACGACAAAAGGAGGCTTTTGATTTCATTGGGTCTTATGAGTGATGCTTCTTGAAGTAACAATGTTACACACCAAAATTTGGTTGTCGATTTCAGCAAAATTTTGCTGAGTTTTTATCAGCTGAAAGTGTCAGCAATACAAGATGCCGAAAAATCGGTAATTTGAATTGAACCTGTTTGACAGATTTGCTTTGCTGAAAATTTAGTAATTCTAATTATCAAATTGACAGCTCAATTACCGGATTTACAGCAATCCAGCCTGGAATACTGAGATTTCGGCAATTGCGCTGTCACTTTGAAAATTTGAATTACTGAATTTTCAGCAAAGCGAATCTGTCAAACAGGTTCAATTCAAATTGCTGATTTTTCGGTATCTTGTATTGCTGAAACTTTCAGCTTATGAAAATTCAGTAAGCATTTGCTGGCATTCAGTGTAAAAATATTGGTGTGTAGCTTGCCTTTTTGAGGGTTAAAAATGTATCACAAGTGATCTGCCCCTAGCTGTAAGGTTTATTTCTATTCGGGAAGTTTATTTTACTATTATCATTTTATAGTGGAATTCAATCTAGGGGCAGATCACTTGCGATGCATTTTTAAAAATCAGCGAAATTAAATGCATTTCTTTCCATCAAAATAAAAATTTATGATGCATTTTGCGTTACGTGTAATGTATTTTGCTTTGCGTGTAAGACGTCAAATCCCTACAAAAACAACTTGCCCTATTTTCAGCAAAACGTCGAACAAAGTGGATTAGTGTAGCACGTTTGTTAAACAAACTTTTCTGTGAGGGAGTGCAAAGTTGTTGCAAAAATTGCAATTAAATGCATTTTTTTTTAATGTGATGCAAATTTGTTTTAGATACTTAGAGTGATCTGCCCCTAGAATTCAATGCAAGCCATCGGGTTCAAAAAGGTTTGCAACATATGTGTAAACCGCCGCCCGGCACCCCCCCCCCCCTCCACCCAGCTATTTCTATAGGGATTTTCGATTGATTGACACCGGTGTATTGGAGTGCACTGGTTCTGCACCATTTTTGCACTTTTTAGCAGAAGTGCAGAAAACTGGGTATGTTCCATTGACACTTGCTAGAAAATGCAAAACCAATGCACTCTACACCGGAGCACATCAATCGAAAATCCCATATCTTCGCTTAAACAGCGTGATTCGAAATTTTAGAGTGTATTGCGTTCAAATTTCGCCGCGTGGGCAAATCGAATTTTGTTCTGTCAAAATACAGTGGAAACGTCAGTAAAATGATGAATGAAACAAAAAGAAAAAAAGCAACCAATAAAAACTCGCAGAAGAAAAGGTCTGTCGTCTAGGGATGTCCGATTTTTCCAATTAATCGATTAGTAACTAATCGATTATATTTTACATTGCTATTAATCGTAATCGATATAAACCAAGAAATAATCGATTAATCGAAGTAATCGATTAGTTTAAAAGTTTTTCTGAGAGCAGTAACAGAAAATACAAAACGTCCATCTCAATCTGATTATGATGATCGTTCACTTCGTTATACAGTAGAATTTCAGCGAATGGCTAATACTGGCTTCACAATCTTCTACCCAGGGCCATCTTTAGACTACTCGGGGCACCTGGGTACTATTGAGCTAATAGCGCCTTTAATTGAATAGGTATAAACAGCTGTCGAAAATGAGTATGATCCAAAACTGATTCCCAGCATCAAGGAATCACTTCTACCTCATGCCATGCTGAGACACTCTTTCATATTTGAGCCAAATCAGTCAACCGTGTCGAACATATTTAACAAAATATAAAGTGGGATTCAAAATTTATGGAGAACAAAGACTATTCCAGATTTTCACAACCTGATGTCCAAATATCGTCGAAAAAGAAAGATAATCTGAGTGCATCTTAAAAAGTTATTTATTTTCCTGACCGATCTGACCGGTAGTAGCAAATGGCCTAACACACTATTTGCGGCGGTGGGAGTTCGAACTCAGGTGAGCTGCGTAGTGTAGCTGACATACCAACTACGCTATAGTCTTCCCAGATGATGTAATCTGACCACCCAACCAGTATTCCACTTTGCTTACAGATGGCCGAATTTTATATAATAATAACAGAATCCCTATTGAGCAAACTGTTGTGTCGAAGACAGCCATAACACGATCGCTATTCGATATTATAAGAGGTCAATACCTTATTTGTCGCGTGAAGTTTGTTTAAAATTACTTTTAAAGCGAAACATAAAAATTACTCGAATCCATCAGTATGATCGGTATCATTCCCTTCAATATCAGTAATGTAAAACAGTCGGAATATAAGAGATGCCGAGTGTTCATAAACGGAAGTTTTGAATTAAGCAAGGAAAAACTGAATTTTAAAATTAAATATATTTTATTTCAGCACTGCAAGAATATTCTGCTTGTGTGAAGCATACTTTGAATATTCATAAAAATATTTACGCTACCAAATAGCCGAGGTTCTTCAAATATCCTCAAAATACGCACCATGACCTCTTTAGTCAAATCTAGGGTAAAGCTAGGGTAGATACGTGGAGACACTTTCACAATAGCTTTATTTAACTTCTTTTTTGGGATTTCACGAACGATTACAAAAACAACATTATTGGTTCTGTACCAGTCTAACACTGACCGGGCAGAGTAAAACATGCCAAATCCGGCCAAAAACTGTCGAGTCTTCGTACGTTTGGATGCTTCCAGGTGGATTTGTCCGTTGAAAGACCAAAATGCGATTGAGAAAGAAATATTTTGCTACATCCGCAGTTCGCTTGCCAAGCAAGGTTTTTCGTTGGTTGGCTAAGGTTCGAAGACTTTCAAACTTTATATACGTGGTGTACCAAACGTTGCACTGTTATTAAAAATAAATTAAAACTTTAATGGAAATGTTGTATTGATGTTTGAATTGGTTCAATAGTGATGCAATGCTTCGTTTCCTGCCGCTCTGATGGTCTTTAAACATTTTGATCACACGGGATACAGTGCAATGCGTGATTTCGAGCTGCTACTGATCTGAGTGAAGCAATTTTTTAAAATATAGTCTTTAGAATTATTTTATATTCATGCTAAGTGTGGGCCCCCAAAATCTCGGGGCCCCTGGCCTTGACCCAGTCTGCCCATGCATAAGGACGGAATTGCTTCTACCAATTTTAATTTAAAGGACCCTTTATCAGAATTCAAAGAACTTCTCATGGATCTAGTGCCTGTTGGAGACGCATATAGTGTACCTAAACCTCTCCTTCTCTTCAGACCATTTGCGGCCGGTACTGTTTTAGGCCTTTTCTGGCTTGAACTCAAGACAACCTAAGAGTATTTATGAGCGAATTCGGCACGAATGACAACGTTCAATTCGTAATCCCGCGATTGATCTAATCGTTCCAACTGATCTTTTCAAATTATTCAAAGATATGATCGTGAATGTAAGACTTCCAAAAACGTAAGTTAATGGTGTTTCAATACCCCCTATAAGTGAATTTCAAAGTTACAATTGGCAGCAAAATATATTGTTGCTCTTTGGCCTATGAATTTCAATGCTAATTAGTATTTTTGGTTAAGTTGTAGTCTGAAGGCGCTTGTCGTCAAGATGAAATAAATAAATTAAATAAATTTAAATTAAAATTCTACGCGTATTAAAAAATTAATCGACAAATAATCGACGCTAACTAATCGATTATCCGATAATCGTCAAATTCGTTAATCGATTAAAAATTAATCGATTAGTTTCCATAATAATCGATTAGTTCGATTAATCGAGAACTAATCGGACATCCCTGTGTCGTCGTCGCGTTCGCGTAACATTTTTCTCGTATTCGTTGCCCGTTCCGTACGTGATGATTCGGTCTGCCAGCAGTAAAAAGATGTGAATGTCGCTCGCGTACCACCTACCACTTTTTATTCGTCATCACCGCTGTCGTTTTCTGCAATTTTCTAGCGAAAAATTTATGTGTTTAAGTGGCATCCAGCTGCGAGAAATGGTGTAATTTACAAGTTCCGCTGGAAAAAATGGATTTTGTCGGGCTTCTAGTAGGTACCTGAGTCCTAGTGCAAAGTGCGTGTTAATTAATTATCGTTCAGCTGACCAATCTGTCCTAATTTGCCAAATCAAACTGTGAAAATGGTGATCATAATACATCAAACTTGAAGACTGTGTTTTGTGGGTGTTGTATTTTGAGCGTGAAAAATACTGATTCATATAAGTAGCATGCTGAATAAAGGACAAAAAAAAGAATGACGTTGTGGAATGTGACTAGCGAAAGGGGAGAAGCTGGTAGATCGTGATTGAAGCGCAAGTGTATATGCTGCAGAAGGCCCAGACTGCATGTCACAATCATTATTACAAGCGGGTCACGATTGCAAAAGAAAATTCATTCACTTGGTCCGAGTGGAAAGAGAGCACGGCACAAATTGTAAAATAATAAATAATAATTGGCGTACAGTGCAAGCATGGAGTGAACCGAGTCTGTCGCGTTAGAAGACAATGGAATTATTTAATTACTTATGGTAGTTTTAGCTGCCTACGCATATCCCGAAGAATAGTAATAACAAAGACTTCAAGAAGTGGTTCAACCTATACTGCCGGGTTATAGCACTGTTCAACTGAATAATAGAATTTATTATAGATTTTCCACTGATAGAAGTTAGCTAAAACCTTTGCTATATTTTTTCATAGCGGAGAAAATTGTTTTAAAGCACATTTGCGCGTTCAGAGCACAAAATCTATAAATTAGCAACGTCACTAAGTTAGTGTTGGATTCTGATGAGAAGTACTCGAAACGCCTTTCCAATAACTAATTAGGTTAAGGATGTTAGGGTAATTCTTGATTCAAAACTGTTGGTCTGCTGACATAGATTTCTGAACCAAGAGAGCTTACGTCTCCGTCAGCTAATGCATGGCAGTTCTTTGGGACACAAACTCAAGTATGACTGGCATACGGATGCCCAGTCAAAGTTTAAAAATCTTCAGAGGATGGATACGCCGTGTGCGTTCACGACAGCACCTACTGCTGCTCTAGGGACACTCTTCAACACTAAAGCACTGTATCTGTTTCTGAGACAAGAAGCACTTTCTTGTGCATTCCGTCTTATGGTTACTGGGCTTTGGAACAGTAATTTAATAGATGCAACTAGCTACATAAGATTGTATCCCTAAATGGTTATTTGGGATGAGTATATACTTACTCCCAGTGAGCTGACACTCAAATGTAGTTTTCCTTTTAAAACTATCAACACAAAAATTCTTCATCGTGTCATGCCAACCAATGGTTTAACCGGATGTGAGTCCGAAAGTGTCAAAAGTATTTGCTGCATTTTTCCAAGCATATTTACCGCATTCTAGTCAAGGTATTGACTGGGTATTGCAAACTCAACTATCACATAGCTACTATTCAGCGTGCCGAATATTATTCGTTTGATCATTCGATATGTAACTGCCTTGCAATACTGCAATTGCGTAGCCGGATTTTGTTTCTGCATACATGTAGAGGGTGCTAAAATTCGAGGATATGTTATTGCTCCCAATTTAGTGTTCGTATTCCCCGCTGGAGAATCTGGGCTGTGTATTGTTTTGTGTTGTGATTGTATTGGGTTGGTTTCACCTCTCTTTCCCTTCCCATCGGGAAAATGATTAGATGACATGGCAAGGCACAACTATATACGCGAACGGAGGTCTTAGTGGAATGCACGTAATATTTCAAAGGTTTTCTTCCATTTAATAAAACATAGTGGAATTGAATGGAAAAAAACCTTTGAAATATTAAGGCGCAAATCTTCGAATAACATTAGAAACGTGCCATTCAAAACAAATATATTCTGCTTCCATGTATTGTCTAAAGAATACAGGGAACTATCCTTTTTATTTTAGCTGTGGTGATCTATCGGAATGAGTGAGCCGCATAAGCAAAAAGTGGCACTTCGGACAAACACTGACTATCAACTACAGATGTTTCCGTGTAAAATCAAGTATTCGTGAGTTGGAGCATTCGATGTAGGTGAAAATGAAGCTAAGACTGTCGAAAGCCACATTTAAGCACTAAATTTACACCTATCCGATATTGTCATGTCTAGATTAAGAAAATCATATATTTCCGAAAAAAAATCTTCCAAGGTTTGCAGCATGTTTGGCAAAATTCATAGACGTTTAGATAATGCAAAGTATATACTTCAATGTTTCAATCTGATTAAGCAAATTAACAGGAAATTGAAATTGTTAGAATATGAAGGATTTTCGAAGGGGGGGAAGCCCATTTGGCATAAAGTCGTTTGGCATAAAGCTACTTGGCATAACCATAGCGCGAATCAAGTGGTCTTTGGCATAAAAGTCATTTAGCATAATCGATTAAAACAAAATTGAAGATAGATTGCCATTTGTCATAATGACCATTTCGCATAATGGCCATTTGGCATAAAGCCATTTGGCATAATAGACATTAAACCTAATTTCTCAGGCCTATTCACACTTAATTTGAATTACTGGGTGCAGTAAAATTTTACTGAGGTTTTGAACAGCAAACCGTTCGGTAATTTTCGAACAGCAAACCGTTCGGTAATCAGTTCAGTAAATGAATCCGGTTACCGACTTCCCCGCAATACGTTCTATCCAAACGTCAAAAAATACTGGTCAGTCAGCAGTTTCTTCTGAAAATGGCGACTTGACAGATGATTTACTGTACCTGTTTTGTAACTTTTTGACGACGTTCGCTAATGTTGGTACAGTTTTGCCGAACAATCAGTCAGTATTTTGCTAGATAATCAGCCTTATTCTGCATTACGACGGATCGCTTTTTCGAACGAATGTGATTTGCATTCTCAATAACGACAGCAAAATCAAAAACGAGAGCCTGCTTCGATCGAAGCACATTCGTTCGAAAATGTGATCCGTCGTAATCCAGAATAAGGCTGAATGTTTATGAACCGAAAAAAGCAGAAGTGCTGATACATTCAGTGAAAAATATTACGGGTTTCAACGAAATATTCGAAAAAATACAGAAAATCGCTAAAAAATGGAAACTTCACCGCAATTTTTTAAACAATTCACTGACAGCCCCGTGAAAATAACACTTTACTGTGCAAGTCGTCGAAAGAAATTACTGAACAACTTTTGTCTGACTTAAGGACGATTCAGACGATACGGGAAACTACATACCAGAAAATTACCGATTTTGTATCCTATTATTTCGGTTACATATTAAACACACTAAAGGACGATTCAGCTTCCGTCAACGTCAACGGAACGTAACCGTTCCGTGAGGATAAGTTTAATACTTTTCTCTTGTGCCCGTTCACACGTGCCGTACGTCAAAACGTTCCGTGCCGTTGATGTTGTGTGTGAATGCTTCCATTTAACTGCAGTGAATTAATCTTAACGTTCCGTTGACGTTGACGGGAGCTGATGTATCGTCTGAATCGTCCTTTAGTGTGTTTGATTCATATGTAACCGAAATAATAGGATACAATATCGGTAATTTTCTGGTATGCAGTTTCCCGAATTACCATTGCAAGATATGGACTACAGTCGTGATTCACTGGTTGGTCAATTTTTAACTGGACCGCTTTTTAGTTGGACCTCCGCTTGTTGGGTCTGAATGCCAAAATCTCATGTCAAATTCACTTTGACTATCAAACTGACCATAATTAGAGATGTGACCAGATGCATTTTCGGTCCAACTAGCGAATCAAATTCGTTAGTTGGACGACTATATTTGTGCCTGAATTTTCCTGAAATACAATAAAACTACAGTCAACGCTGAACTTGTCCTAGAAGACCTGCTATGCTGCCAACTGCGTTTTTAGCTTTCCACT
This sequence comes from Topomyia yanbarensis, assembly GCF_030247195.1. Taxonomy (NCBI): domain Eukaryota; kingdom Metazoa; phylum Arthropoda; class Insecta; order Diptera; family Culicidae; genus Topomyia; species Topomyia yanbarensis. The sequence goes on from NC_080672.1 coordinate 66,168,941, forward strand.
TTCTATTTAACATGAAAATTTGTTTGAATTTTTGTTCATTTTAAATGCAACTATGAATTTTTAACAGTTCACATTATTTTGAATATTGTCAATTCTTCGAAAAATTTTTTTGGATATTTTTAATTTGGATAATAACAAGTGTCTGAGATTTTACCTTCTTTAATACATATGTAGTAAATTGCTTTTAACTTTTAATTTTATTGCTTTGAGCTTTTTTCTTTTTGTGAATATGAATTAGTCGAAACTTTTTCTTCTTTTGAATTTAGACAGCAAACAAAAGTAAACGCCAAAAGAACAATCATTCGGAAAGCAAGATACTATATATCACGAATTAGATTTTATATTGTTATAAATAGTAGTTTGGTTAAAAAATTGTAGCAATCCAAATATTCGTAAATGGAATGGTTGATACAATGGGTTTTTTTCGATCGTTCCATCTAATTGCTTTGACGTGAGATCTGTAGTTTTAAACTAGCCTATCATTAGCAGATTACGATTACAGATTTTTTGTTGTATGACATTTCACAATTTTTTTTAACTTTCATACAAAATGACCAACATAGTTCTAAATGCAAATATTCTCAATGCACAAACTCCATACTTACTTTAGTTTTCTATGTAATCAATCTGACACAGAAATATTCTTCGTCTGACTGAAGTTGATTCCTTCTTTCAAACATGAGCAGTTCTTGGAATCGTACTTATTTCAGTGAATCAAAACGCCATTTGAGCGAGTATTTTCATACATTATGCCACATAGCTCTTATGCTAAACGGCCGTTATGTCAAACAACTTTTATGCCAAAAGATTATTATGCCAAACGACCTTAACAGCATTCAATATCCTGTACATTTTATGCCAAAAAACCATTATGCCAAATGGCTATTATTCCAAATGACCTACTATAATTTTATTCTTATGCCAAACGGGCATTATGCCAAACGACGTTATGCAAAATGAATTTAAGCCAAACAGGTTAGCCCCTTTTTGAAGAATTCATGTTCGTAAAAATATTTGGAAGGAGTGAAATTTTAAAATTGTGATCTTTTGTATAGCCAGGTCTTAACGATCCTTTCATTTTTGAGAGATTTTTTTTATAAATGTGTTTTATATTTAATTAATATTATTGAAGAAAAACAGCTTTTGTAACATTCTGTAACCTATGAAAAAGTCGTAATAAAACAAAATATTTGTGTTGTTAAAATAAAATTTAAAATATCTCGAGAACTACTACATTTCAGAAATTTTTTGTTAGCATTTTTATTTGAAATGGCGTTAAGAATCATATTCAAAAATAAAATTGTATTTTTTACTGCAAATAGTATGATATTTAAAAATATGTCAAAAGTTGTTTTTAAGAAAACTTTTCTATTGAAAGCTTCTCCATGATCCATTTACACTGAAAAAGTTTCTTTTACGTCTTAAAAACGATAAACATTAGATTTTTGACATTTTATGATGGGGTAACACGAATAACGTTTAAAAAGAGCATAATCACGAATTAATTGTTTATGTTGACAACATTCCAAATATCTCGAAAACTATGGCATTTTGAAAGATTTTTGTTAAATGCATATAAACTTTTTCACCCGATAAGAGCTCCATCACACAAACACATTCAAAATGTTCCCTTTCTCTTTAGGCTTTTGCTGACAAAATATAAAAAAATAGAAAAAATGGGGTTTTTTGCTATTTAAATTTTTAACACAAATTTTTGATTTTATGAAAAATTAATGCAGAAATCTCTACGCCCTTTTAAAAAATTGCTCTTGAGTCAAAATAATCGAACTGATTGTGGAAAATGTTTAGTCTTCCATTCCGGTGAAATGTGTAAATTTTCATAGGAATCTATGATAATCGGTCACGATTTTAAAGATCTTCGTGGAATTCCTCATTAACAGTAACTATCCCTGGCAGGACTGCTTCAGCGGCACCCAATCAGATTAATTGCAATAACTTTTGTTCTACAGATAATATTTATAACTGTTAGTGCTCAAATGAAAGATATCAGTCCCAGTTATTAGGCTTACTTGTCGTTGTAATCATATGTTGTATAAGCCAAGAGTTATAGTCGTTTAGAAACGTGGCTGTTAATCAACAACATGGGCATCAAGGGGTTAGAGATGTCATTGGAATTCTGAGCAGGAATCAATTCTCGACAAACATATGATTACGACTTAAAAGCCAACTGTCAAAATTCTCTTTGAAAGGAATTTCCGAACAAGCCGTTACTCGCCCATCACAGATGTTGGTAGTAAACAAAAGGGACCGTCCATAAATGACGTAGCATTTTTGAGCGATTTTTAACACCCCCCTCCCCCATCGTAGCATTTCGCCACAAACCTCTAAGTACCCCCCCCCCCCCAGTCATTTATGGATGATCCCAAAGAGAAAAGTTTTCTCTTTCATTAACTGCTATGAACTGTGTTTAGCCAGTAACGGTTTGTCCGGAATTTCCTTTCAAAGATAATTTTGATAGTTGGCTTTTAAACCGTAGTCATATGTTTGTCGAGAATTGTTGAAGGGGATAATGGAAGAATAGCAATATTGTGTCAAAGTCCAATGGAACTCAGAGCAGAATATTCCTCAGACTTTTACACCGGATTTAATTGAAAATAGGAACATGATTCTATCAGCAACTTGAATAAATCATAATTTTTGCAGAATTCTATCTTGAGACCTCTAAATAGCTTTTCTCTACAATCCTGCATCAAAATTCAGGGGGAAAACGTAAAAATACAGATAAGGATTCAAAATTTTGAAATAGATTCCATTGGAATGCTAAGACAACTTTGATCAGAATCCTGAGAAGTAGGGGAACATGGGGAGACTTGACCAGGTTTTCAGCTAAATCTGCTTAACTCTCTAAAAGAGTTTTCAATCCTTCAAAACTTATTGAGATATCATGTGCAAAGGTATTGTGCGCGTCCATGATTTTTTGCAGAATTTTTAAATTATTTTTCCAAAAGTTATAAAAAAATTTCTGTGCTTGTTTTTTTTGGTCAAGTCTCCCCACTGCACAGTGGTCCAGAATGCAAATATTTAGCAGGAATTTTAACTTTTTGTTAAAGTTAAATGACTCAGCCTTACAACATGTTTGGCAAAGTTGTTGTACATTGCAAGGCCCTTCTTTTTGTTTAAACCGATGCTAGGGAGGTTCTAAATTTAGCAATATTTACAATAGAACTTTTTAACGGTTTGAGATAGAGCTTTACTGTCTTCGATGAAGTTGTAGAGCAACACATTTCAGACAAATTTGCTGAAGACATGCAAGCTCTAGCTTTTATATGTTCCATTGCACGAGAAATTCAAATGTAAGCTTTAGGGTGTTTCTTAAAAAAACGGTTTTATTTCTATAACTTTTGAAGTTTTTATTTTACGCTAAAGTACCTTTGAACAACTTAAAGATTATTTTAGGGCGAATAATTTGCTTTAAAACACCAACTAATTAACTTTTTTCGTTCTAAAGTTATAAGAGCTTTTATATAAAAATATAACTTTTTCAAATAGAATTATCTTCGATTCGGGCACTCAACTGTTGAATACTGTTGCTTTCATATGAAATAGCATGCTTTGTAGTATAGATCACCAAAAAATGGCAAATACAGTATTTTTTTAAATCTTGCAATATTTACTCAAAAATTGTTTATTTTTAGTAAAAAGTATGTATAACTTTCTAACGAGCGAAGCTAGAGGTTCAATATATTAAGACATTTGTTCTCCTTCAAAATATCTGAAAGTATTTCTAAAGTGATCTTAATGAAAAATCAAAACTGAAAAAGGCAATACAAAAAAAACCATTTTTTAGAAACATCCTGAATTTTTTTGGTAAATTTCTTGTAAAATGAAAAGTATGCGACATAGAGTTTCAGTGTCTTCAACAAAGTTTTTCAAAGTTTCATTATCTTCAATTTTGCGGAAGACAGCGAAATTCTATCTCGAATCATTGAAAAGTTATTTTTCTGATTTTAAAAAAATTAGAACTACCCTACCCACTATTTAAAATAATAGAAAAGTATTGTAAAGTGCAATATTTTATCATGAAAACGAAACTAATTTTTTTATATTGTTCACCGTGAAAGTAATCTAAACATATTACAAAGAGTCAATTCATGAAAAACCAAATTTTTAATATAACTTTTTCAGTTTTCATTTTTTTACAACCAATCCTTCAGATGTTTTTCAGAGTTTTCGAAGACGAACATTTTCTTCTAATACATCAAAACTCTAGCTTTTATTGTTCAGAAGATATAAGCACTAAATATTTCAAAAATAAATTTTTTTAAATATATTTTATGAAATTTTAAAAAATATCGCATTCGCCCTTTTTTCCTCAATTATAACTCTAATCATGACCTTATTTATAGTTCAAAAAGAATTATCTTTTTTTTGCCCCAAATGAGTGATATTGTTATTCAAAACAACCCCATTTTTGGCGAAAAAGTGCTCATTACTTTTCAACGCAAATAGCTAGATATATAGTGCCATGAAACAAATTACTCGCCTTAACACAATCTTAAAGTTGTCTGAAGACTACTACAGTTTTTAATGAATACAGCAAAAGTTATTGGAATAAAACTGTATTTCGAAGAAACACCCTAAGCTCCGACTTTAAATTTATTTTAAAATAAAAAGTATAACCGATTGAGCTTACATGCAAACTTTCCCAAAATTTGTCGTTCTTCGCTGAAGGTCGTTTGGCTCTAGCTAGAATGATTAAAAAGTTAATTTTTTGATCTTGGTAAAATTAGAACCACCCTAACTGTTGTTTTAACAAAAAGAGGGGGCTCATAAACTACGAAAACTTCTTCAAAGACTTAATAAGGCTAAGTTGTTTAGTTTTAGTAAAATCTCAAAATTCCTGCTAAATTTGCAGAGACTTGACCAAGGCCTGGGGAGACTTGACCAAGAGAATATTGAAAAATCAGGACAAAAAATAAAGACATAACATACTGTAAAACATACTGTAATCCTTTTTTCCATATTGTCGAGATCCTTAGGTAGCAGTAAAAAATTTAGAAGGGTTGCGTTTCATACATTTCGATATTTTAAATGTGTTTCCTTTTATGGAATATCTGTACCGCTTACATTGCATGTTCACACGTTACGAAATTAGCCATATTATTGCTAACTTTGATTACTAATACTAAAGGATATAAACTGATGTTTTAGGTGAGATTTTTGTGTAACGTGATTAACATTAACAGTAGGTACCATAGCATAGCAAATATCAGAAATTTTGTATCTTTCTTCAGCTTATTGCCACTTGGTGAAGTCTCCCCATAAAATCTTGGTCAAGTCTCCCCAACATTGGTTCTTACATTCAATGTCGTGCAAATTTTAGTAATAACTATTCTAATGTTCCGATTATTGTAAAATCGTTTCACTATTTCATAAGGAATGAGATGTGATATAAGTACTTTGAAAGGAATTATTAGTCGAGTAGATATGTCCATACAAAGTCTGATAAAAAATTACATTATTTAACTCAAATTTATTAATTACGAAATATTTTCTATAAGGAAAGGATTTTTCATTCCCAACTTTTAAAATTACCTTAAGGGATCGAAACAAGCATACAAATATTTTTGATAAAATTTTAAGAACCTGATAGAATACGTCATAACCAGTAATAGAATTCTGCGCTTGGTCAAGTCTTCCCATGTTCCCCTATCCAAACAGAATCCTGAGATGTATTTGAACAGAATCCGGAGAAGTATGTGATCATTATCCTAAAAGAGTGCCGAAACCGATCGAAAAAGTAGGTATGATGACATTTTATGTATCAAAAAGGTCTGAAGTAACCGATATGTGTATTACAAGGAAAATGTACTTTTATTTTAAAAATAAAAAGTTGCACATTTGGCAACATTACCGTTGCAAACTACTATCTTGTCTAGATTACTTGAACAAATGCTTCAAATATCATCTCGCTGATTTGTTCTAGTGCAAGTAGTACCAGAGATATAATCCGAAGAAAAACTATTTTTTTTTACATTTTGGTAAAATTAAGAGTTTTCATGGACCGAGAGGTGATGTAAACGACACAATAATTTATATATTCCTTGTTTGGACGTGTCTTTGTTTTTTTCCTTCCTTAAGGATTTTTTTTATGAACGTGTCCACTGGAAAACAGACAGAGAAAGAATGACCGGAACGGTGAGAATGAAGAAACGGTGAAAACTCACCTCTATTGGAAACACTGAGAAAAGATATGTCCTCAAGCAGGAATCGAACCTGCGATCTCCCAGTTTCTAGTTGGGTGCGTTAACCACTCCGCTATCGAGGAGCTGTGATGATGCCATCACATGTTCCCAACAGTTTTTGTGATCACCGCTGTAGCCTCCAATACCTCCTAATTGACCCAATGTCTCCTACAAGCAGATCGTCACCTCTCACCGATCGGGCCAAATCTCTCTCGTTATCTATTTTTAGGTCCACTGCAGTCCAGTCCAGCTCAAGGCTTGAGAGATTTATTATCACTGTTTGCCCCATTTTCTATTTTCGAGCTCCGTCGCCACCAGACAGTTGGCAGCGAAAGAGCTATGGAGGGGCATGTTGATGTCTGCCCTCAAAGCCTATCGGCAGAAGCTAACGACAAATCCATCCGTTGATGGAATTTTATATATTTCTTGTTTGGACGTGTGTCTTTGTTTTTTCCTTTCTTAAGGATTTTTTTATGGACGTGTCCAATGAAAACAGGCAGAGAAAGAATGACCGGAACGGTGAGAGTGAAGAAACGGTGAGAGGGAGAGGTGACGATCTGCTTGTAGGAGACATTGTAATGCATTGGGGCTCGATGGGTCAATTAGGAGGTATTGGAGGCTGCAGCGGTGATCACCAAAACTGTTGGGAACATGTGATGGCATCATCACAGTTCCTCGATGGCGGAGTGGTTAACGCACCCAACTAGAGACTGCGAGATCGCAGGTTCGATTCCTGCTTGAGGGCATATCTTTTCTCAGTGTTTCCAATAAAGGTGAGTTTTCATCGTTTATTTCATTCTCACCGTTCCGGTCATTCTTTCTCTGTCTGTTTTCCAGTGGACACATTCATAAAAAAACAATAATTTAGGTTATTATATATTTGCTCTGGATGACCAATTTCTTCAAAACTGGCTCCAATCCTTGAAGGTCGATTCCAAGTTTTGGTTTAATTTGGTCACTTTGCTCGGAATAACTCATATATAAGCTATTTTTGAGGTAGACCAAAATTTGAGAGGAGGTTAACCTTATTTCCTCAAAAGAAGTTCTATTGGCTCAAATAATTGAATCAGCACTATAATCAGACATTGCTTGTTGAAAGTTGATATCTCTTTTTTTCGAAACACCCGGATAACGCGGTGCCACAAAATAAAAAAATGAATGTGCTTTTAAAGTTGTTGTAGATCTTGTCAAATACAACACAAAATCGCGTTTGATCAGTTTGATATACACTCAAAATCTTGATGTATAGCAAAAAAAAAGAATTTTCATGATTTTCAGCACGAAAAAAATTTACACTCGGTCATTTTTAATTTGTGTTTTGGAAAGAAGAAGGAATGATTTTTCCAGCGGTGTGCTATGTTCTGTTCTTTCTACATAGTACTTTCTGGTACTATGTGCAGTTTTGGGACAACAATATGAAAGTAACCATTATTTTACGATTTTTTCATTAAAAACAAAAAATTTCTCAAATTTTCGTCAAGAAGCGTCTTTGTCTCAATAGAAATTTAGGAAGAACGTTTAATTCCGGATCCGACAACCTATTTATGATCAAAATCGGTTGAAAAATGGCAGAATTATTAATATTTTTCCAAATTAGAAACTTGCTCGTATGAACATTTAAGGGGACGGTCTCATATAACATTTCCAAAAAAATATGCGATTGAACTTTAAGCTGGAAATTGGAAAAAATAACGGAAGATATAATCATCGAATCCTATAGTGCCAGACAATACTTTACTAACCGCTTAAGAGTTCACGCGAGTAAGTTTCTAATTTGCAAAAATATTTTTTTTCCCAAATTAGAAACTTTTTTTGGAATTTTTGAATCGATTTTGATGATAAATAGGTTGTTGGATGCAAAATTGAATGTTCTCTCTAAATTCTTATCAAAACAAAGACGTTTCTTTCGAAGAATGTTGAGCAATTTTCATAAATTGCATAGCAAAATCGAAAAGTTATGGTAGTGTTAATGTTGCAGTTCCAAAACCGCAAAGTATTTCTGACAAAAGAACATAACGTAGCATACCGTTGGAAAGGTCATATCTTTTTCCTTCCAAAACGCTCAAAATATTTTGAAACGGTTGAAAATGACCGCGTAGAAATTTTTTATTGCTGAAAGTCTCAATTTTTTTCATAAATCAAGATAGTGAGGATATACAACATTTTTCAAACATTGCAACAATTTGGTGAAATCTGCGATCTATACAACGTCACTTGAAAAGTGCAAAACCACTATATCACCGTGTAATCGAATCATTTTCCTCGGATAATCGAATCCCCAGATAACCGAGTCCGACCTGTATATGGAAAACTAATATACGCAAGCTAAAACCGATTCCTTTGGACTATTGAGACATTTTTCTTTATTATATGAATGATTTTATTTGTTAAAATTTCTCCGACGAGCTCTGAAATTTTTGAATTACATGAACACCATTTTCAAAAGTTTGTTTCGGAAGTCAGAATACATTCTGTTTACTATTTGGCCCAATCCGCTGACTTTTTGCTAAGCGAAATGCTTCAGTTAATAGTGTTCAATTGATTTGATTAGATCCTCACCCATCCATGAAGTCGTTACCATAATGAGAGGGCGTATGTACGAAAACACGCAAGTGAAACCCATCCCAGCACCTTAAAATTAGCGTGCACCGATAAGCGAATGACTCAAGTGAAATTAGCTGCTCGTTATGTTGCCTGTTATCACAAAGCAAACAGCGAAGAATGAATAATGCAAATTTCGTTCTAGTTGCAATTGATTATCTACTCGGCGCGGCAAAGAAAAGTGTGTAGGTATATTATTTAATTAAAATCGTACTATCACGGAGCCGGAGAGAAGCAGTACCGAAGCGAAGGAAAAAAAAAATTGGTGGAAAGTAATGTTCCATTGTTACGAAACACGACAGCAGCTACTGTTGAAACACAAAACAACCGTTCCAAGTCCCAGGCAGTGCACTGTAACACCAACCAGTGAAGCCAACCGTCGAAGAATTTAAACAGTTATCGGTATGGGAAATGTGTAAATTAAAGTGAATCGAAAAGAAGTGCTGTTTCTAGTGAGTTTACTCTAGCATCCCGTACGTGAAGATACATAGTGTGTAACGCATGAATGAGCTCCTTGAGACATATGTGGATATCCGATCTCTGTCCGAAGGTGTCGTGTTCGCCGGAGAAAAACTAGTGCCAGTTGAAAACTTCAGCGATCGGTTCGAACACAGCACGAAAGTAAAATGAGCTGGCTTCGGTCCAGCCCATTGCGGCAAAGCTTCACCAAATCTGTGGGGAACGCCGGCAGCGGTTCAGGCCGGAGCGGAAGTTCCACTAACGGAACTATGCGAGCATTCGACGCGTCCGAGTGTGACCCAAAGGCGTGCTACGATAGCTTCTGCATACACTGGCAGCAAGCGTATGAGATCATCCAACGATCGGAGGTAAGTTGAAGTTTTGATTTCTGTTCGATTCTTCTCACTGGTTGACCTTGGGACGATATAGAAGAACAACCCCCTTTCGGAAGCAGCTAACTGCGCTCTTTAATCGTTCGAACGGGGTACAAATCGAGGGAAATCCAGTCAGTTTTAACGCGCTCGAATGGGACTCTCCAACTTGGCAAAAGTGAACAATCGTCGGTGCGTTAATATCTTATCACCTGTGGATCACACCTGCTACGGATCATATGGCTGGTGGTGGATTATCGTACCTGATTGCGTCTAAACCGTAACACTTCTCATTTCTTGGCTTTTCCTTTGTGTTGCTTTCTCTCGCTGTGGAGATTAAGACTGATAGAAGTCTATCAAGTGATATTGTTGCCTTATGACGCGTATTCACATGAAATGCAATGCAATCATTTTTAAATGTGACTAGTATTGGTTGCATCGTTGGAATTTTTATTTATGAATAAAGCGACATTCGGACCCTGTAACGCGTACTCAAATAATAAGAAAATACAAAATGAATAGTACGATTCGTTAAATATTTTTAATTCATCTGGTTGATGCAAATTTAAAAGCAATTTCCTCCATGTTTGACATAAAACCTTTGTCCCAAACAGTTTCGAACCACCGCAGTGGAACAATCCTCGAAGATTTAGCACGTTAGTCACTCTAATAAGTTGAATTGTTGAATGTCCAAGCGGAAAACCAAAAAGCTCTTTAAAATATTTCTATTGATATGGATTTAACATTCTTTTTCAAAGTATTATCTTTTCAAATATAATGATTGTTTTACCTGAAGTTTTACCAAGTTTATAAGCTTTAAAAATATTTTGATCTAAATCATATTTTTACATTTTTGAAGGGTGTGCGTTTTTAAATAACCACAATGGCTAGAACCATTTTTTTGGATTTTGTTTAGTCGTTCATAAAGAAAATGTACGACTAATCTGCCCTTGTATGCAAAAGTGACGTAAACGCCACCGATTATATTTTTCAGGAAATCAATAGGTTTGTTCCAGTACACGAAAGTCGCTCCGGAGTAAACAGAAGCAATATTTGCTCATTTTTACTCCAGTTTGCTACCAGAAGAAGAAACAAGAGAAGAAGACAGCACAGGAACGATTTTCTCCGGAGTACTTCCAGTTTCTCCCGGTACTGGAACAAACCTAATTTTTATCTTGCATGGTGCGGGTAAAAGCATACTTTCGTCACTTCGTTTTTCGCGTTTCAGCAGATCATTTTTTATTTTCAATTAAAAACACGAAAAAGTGAAATTTTACCAAAGTGGCGTTTACGTCACTTTTGCATAAAAGGGCAGTAATTCACACGTCTCTTTTGTTTACAGAGTTCTCAATACAGCCAAGACCCGTTGTTCGGATGAACCGGAAGCTATATTTTTGTAGCAGCACTATCAGCGGCAGCTTAAAAACTGCAAATTAAGTTATTTATTATAGTTTCAATTATTTTTACAACAAACTTACTTAAATAGTATCCTCCTTCTTCCAACGTCGAATCTTTCCTGATTTCACCTTCTCCTTCCTATTAATTTTTCACTGATATTAATCAATTCTTTAAATAAATTTTAGTTTGCTTACCGTTTGCTTGTCGTCTGACTCAGCGAACGACGACAGATATTCGGGTGGCGAGATAAAATATTCAACGGATTTTATCTCCTCTAAGCCTCTTCGTGCTGCACCATCCTGATAATTTTATAATTTATTGCTTTTGTTCGTTATTTTTTTTCAGATCACAACTTACAATTTGCTAGCCGTCCAAATTCACGTACGGCGACAGTAGTACCACAGATAACAGACGTTTAGGCTAGAACAAAATTTCTTCAAAAACCTGTGTAAACTTTCAAATTGATATACACTCAAGTTTTTTTTTACGCGGTTTTTTTTTTGCGCGGTATTTTTTTACGCGGTTTTTTTTTACGCGGATTTTGAAATTTACGCGGTTTTCATTTACGCGGATTTTGAAATTTACGCGGTTTTCATTTACGCGGATTTTGAAATTTACGCGGTTTTCATTTACGCGGTTTTTGAAATTTACGCGGTTTTCATTTACGCGGATTTTGGAATTTACGCGGTATCCATCAATGAGGTTCCCTTTATCGCGGATTCTTAAATTTAAGTGGTCTTCATTTACGCGGATTTTGAAATTTACGCGGTTTTCATTTACGCGGATTTTGAAATTTACGCGGTTTTCATTTACGCGGATTTTGAAATTTACGCGGTTTTCATTTACGCGGATTTTGAAATTTACGCGGTTTTCATTTACGCGGTTTTCATTTACGCGGCTCGTATCCCCCGCGTAAAAAAAAACCTGAGTGTACGTTGAAAATCCGTGTTTCACTATTGCCATCTGCGCAACTGTTTGCTACATGTGTGTGACAGCTGCACTCTAACTGCATTGTAGTGATCACTGCGCCATCTGCTGCAAACGTTTGTCAAACGTGTTTCAGACGTCTGATTTATTCGGAATTTCAGTAGCGGGTATTTACACACGGTTCAAATCGAGCCTAAACGTCTGTTATCTGTGGTAGTACGGAGAGTAGACTGCTCTACAACTAAATCTTCGAGTTTTCCTTTGCCTAAACTTAATTTTTCCGCAATAAAAAAGATTACTTTCCGACTATTTTCCTCACGCACATTTTCTTAGTTTGTTTTGATTCAACTTTTTTTTTCTTTTCTTACCTCACATGACAGCGTTTCCTCAAACTATTTCACCTTTGCGAGTGGTCTCACTTGACATGGGTTCGACTGTCTTGCCGACTGCGGTATTACCGACTGCCGACAGTGACTGCCCAGCGGTATCAACACCCGTTTTTATCAGCCCCTTTGTTCATTTTAGGCTGACAAAATGGGGATATTGACAACATCTGGACACATTTTGACATTAAAAATGTCTTACTCCACTATCTGGGGCTAGGTGTCATTCTAAAATCTAAACTATCTCCCATGTAACGAAACTATGTAAGGTTTGCACGCTTATAACTCCGATATTACTAGATGGATTTTAATCATTCATACACCAACCGATTCAGAAACACCTAACTTAAATATTGGTAATAATTTAATATCTCCCCAATAAAAGTAGACTTTTGGAAATTGGTAAAATTAAAAAGTTCACGAAAAACGGGAAAATTACCATTCGTGAGGCAGATTTCTCAGACACAGCCGTCAAAAGAGGGCAGCTTAGTGACTCAATGAAAGACGAAAAGTCATAAATAGAAGCGACGCATGTCCGTTTAAATCAGTTGTTGCTCTTGTCTCATACGAACAACATCGTCTCCGGGCGATGCAATAAGCGCTATCGATTTTCGGTAACGTTGGCATTTGCACACACTCGCACCTAAGTGACTAAACCATATACGGTTAGTTTATAAATAGAGGTGACGCGTACCCGTTTGAATCAGTTTTTGTTCTTATGTCGAACGGGTAAGATCATGGCTGCAGCGTGTGGGCACTACAATAAGCAGTAGACGCTATGCATTTTCGGCAGCGGTTGCCGTGTGCGGATTTTTCGGGTACCAGCACGGTGTCACAGAATGATTTGCAAAGTGGGTGGGTGGGGTGGTTTGGATTTAATTCAATACGGTGTGTGCTGCTTAAGAGTGTTGCGTTTGAATAAAATATATTTATTTTTATGCATGCGTGTGCGTTGTAACTTGTTAATCCATGTTTACGGCGCATTGTAGCTGCCTAGGGTAAAGAGCCTATTGGTTTTCATATGTTTCATATTTTGGTTATATGTTTTTTATCAGTAAGGCATCTGACAACGTGCTTCTGTAGTTATTGCACTGTTCAGCAGCGTAGTATTTTATATAGGGGAGTACACTCAGGTTTTATTACGCGGTATTTTTTACGCGGATTTTGAAATTTACGCGGTTTTCATTTACGCGTTTTTTTTTAAATTTAGGCGGTTTTCATTTGCACGGCCTGTATCTCCTGCGTAAAAAAAACCTGAGTGTAATTGCATCGGAAACAATCACATTCCCAGCAGAACTTTTTGTTTTCTAATTTCAAACACTTTTGTTTCGTACTGTACACAACGGAAAATTTTAAAACAGAACTTACCGTCCCAGCAGCAGTTTAGGCGGGTGTTCTTTTTCGATTCAAATTCAAGCCATGTCTAAATCGTTACTGGACTTAAAATTGTTTTCCCAGTTTATCCAGTCAGAGTATCTGTCCTGCCCTATGTAGTTAAAACACAGTTCTAATTGCGTTTTAAAGTATACAACAAATTGAACGGTTAGGTATACTAATTTAAATTTTAAAATATATCTGTTTGAAATTATGCAACAAACCGCTGTACTGAAGATATAATTATGTCAGTCCTATTACCACATAAAACACCTATATAACATAAAACGCTGCAGAATTGGTTTAATAATACAATGTTTACACTACAGAGTTATAACACGTTTTAATAATTAGCAACAAGAGAAAATGTCACCAAGATAGCATAAAACCCGTTTTAACTGGTAGTGCGAACGTTGCATAACAATGTAATTTATCAAATAATTTCATTTTTTTCACCACTAATCGATCAAGAAATACTTAACCTTAAGATTGTTTACTTAAGTTCATTAATACATTATTGAAAATTTGAATGGAAAATGAAATTTCATATTTCATGAAGAATCTGTATATTTCCGTTGCTGGACGTGGGCTTCCTCGTCACGGTTCTAAATATGGAACTTTTCTTTTAAATATATTTTCTGGACAGACCAGCCTATTTTTACTAGATGGATTAGCCAAATAATGCCAATCACCTAGTGAGATACTTGATTAATTAATAGATTACCGTTAAAAGACCTTCAATAAATTATGTTTTAATGGGGAGGGTATATAGCAAATTGTAACATAAAAAACAGGCGAGTGAGCAAGAACTTGAGTCGATATGTGTGATAGATAAAATACATTTGCACGCTCTTGAAAAAAGCTACATTTTTAATGTCACCGTGGTCGTGTCCTGTACACAACCCTTTAATTTTTTTCTGTCTTTTAAATTAACCCAAGCTATTGAAATATTCTTCTATAGTTCCTATATGTAGCCCCATACCCCTTTCTGATTATATGATGCAAATTATTTAATGATTTTTAATTTTTGCACATTTTGCATCTTTCTGTTTACCGTGTTGCGGCCAATACTAGATTTGGCAATTATTTTTGCGATGTTGGTTTTTGTTCATCGCCGGTCTAAAAACGAATAAATGATATAAAAAAACAATATTTGGGAAAAATTTGAGTGAAATTGGACCATTTTAACATGTGTCCAAAATCAATTGAAGTTTTATATTGGAAATACATGTATTTTTCATACTTTTTTATTCATAACTTTTTTTTAAAGTGATCGAAAAAGTTTGAGATTGGATACAGTTCGAGCATGCTATGAAAGGTTTCAAACAGAATGTTTTCGCATTTCTATTTTTTTTTCAAATATTCTTTTCCAAAAATGCTCAGACTTCCGGTTTTTCTAAAACTTTCTTGTTCCTTCATGTATTTTTTTTAATCTTTCATAGTCTACCAAGCTTCAATTATTTCGAGTTTTGAATTGTCATTTAAAACAAATGAAAAAATGCATGTCTTTTCCATATAAAACTTCAATTCATTTAGAGCATATGTTAAAAAAGTTCAATTTCATTCAAAATTTGCCGAAATTTTTTTTAATACCTTGATTCATTTTTCGACCGGCGATACACAAAATTCCAACTTTACAAAAATAGGTGCCACCCTAGTGTACATTGAAATGGCATATTCTGACTTATTTTATGGCATCCTTACTGAATTTATAAAGTGATCCTGTTTTCGGTGCTCTCCTAAGGCTTGGCGGTTGGAAACTCGACCAACTGTTTTCTACGGGCCTGCACTGTCAAAAGTTGCAGTATTTGTCAACGCTAGCAGCATTATCAAATGGTAGACTTGCTGAAACCGACTGAAATAACAATTCTTTCTGTTCAAAATTTGCGGCTCGGTGCATGAAATTAGTATGAACCAATCACAAACGAGCTTCGACCGGAAGTTTTGAAACCGGTGTTTTTTATATGTATGGATCTTTCTACCCATTGGAAAAATAATAGTTGGCGAAGGAAAAGTTTTTCAAATTTAATTTCTTTGATTAGTTTGATAGCGATGATAATGGCTATTTTGTTTGCCAAAGAAAATATTCTCCGAATGGGAGAAATAGTAAATACGGTGAATGAGAAACTATTTCACTGCATGGACCATAAGACGACTTTTTTATATTTATACGAAAAAAATAATCGCCATGAAAAGGGCGGTTTTTTCGTTGTTTCGGCCAAAAACGAGATTTAGGTTGTGGAGGCCTTCGAGCCCCGGTTTTGTACTCGGTTCAGTTTACGTTCGAAACCAAAGTGTTTGGCCATCGAACGGAATCGGTCTACTTCCATCGTCAAAAACGTGGAGCTTCGAACGAAAACGGTTCAAAATTTACGGCTCGGTGCATGAAATCAGCGGGATCAATTATATGAGCTTTTGTCAGATAGTCCATAATCGGTTTTTTCCGTGTGTATATTATAATTACCACCTACCGCAAATAAAAATAATAGTTGGTAAAGAAAAAGATTTTGAAATTAAATTCTTGATTGATGGTTTTATAGCGCTGATAAGGGCTAATTTGTTTTCCAAAGAAAGTATTCTCCGAGACGAAAGATTTTTTTCCAGTTGGCCCACGTTACTAGCACGGAGTTGCACAAATTAACTATTACCTTCTCTCCCGATGTTGAAATGCAGTCTTCAGCCATCTGACAAGGTTGACTAGTAGAAACAAACTCAAATCACATTTCTTTCTGTTTAAAATTTACGGCTCGGTACATGAAGCTTCGAACTTCGGTAAAATGATTTAAAATCCTGTTTCTCGTTGTGTATGCTATTTTCCAATCATCGGAAATTAGAATAATTGCCTCTCCAGGTAAGGGTTCTTCGCGACAAAATCTGTAAAAATATAATGGTTCTCTAAAATATACGTATATTTGTTCTATCTAAAAATATATAACTCGTTAATATCTAATTAGAATGCTTCACAAAAAGCTTGGCCAATGACAGCTACGAATAAAAGAAACGCAAAAAACGATCTTTAGAAACAACCAAATGGATTCGATAGTGAGACAAACATTCAAAAAAAGGCCAGACCTTTCTGTTCTCACTGTTGCTATGAAATTATTGTTTGCGCATAATTTGAAGTATCATTAAGGATAGAAGTCATTCAAGGCAATGACGGATAGGCAGAATGTGAGAGCTAAACACTGGTTTTTTTTCGTGGATACTTGACCAAATTTTTCTACATGTTAATGATTGACAAAACTTAGGACGTAGAAGACTTCGACCAGTTTCATGGCATGTTTTTTTATACTGCTATGTAACAAAATAAGGTAACAAAGTAATTCTGAACAATAAAGAAGTCTAAGTTTCCCAAAAAAATATTTAAATGGGCAGGTCATCTGCAACAGGGGATGAACCAGTGAACATTTCGTACCAATAGGAAGGAACCCCAGAATATCTACCAGGAAGATTGTTTATAGAAACTATTTTAGTGCAGTCATAATGTTCTCTTTCTGTTCTGGCCAGACTTGGCATTGTCTCAATACGTCATGTGTCATGTGATGTATTGCATGTTTTGAAGAAAATAATATCAGAAAGAACTAAATTCACCGAACACATCCTATTATGTAAAATTGGGCTCTCGTGGCGAGAGAGTAGTCCAAATGCAAACAACAGGAAACACAAGAAAATGCCAAAAATTGTGGAATAAAGCAGCTTAATTGGCTTCTCCTGATTTTCGATTTTGCATGTTATACATATTTCCAAATTTAATGCAACATTGCTGAACATATTTTCAACAAAATGGCGAAGAATCGATCAATTCCATGCAGTACAACAAAAGACAAGAACGTTTCAAATCTTACACAACTCTTCCTCCGAAATTTTGAAAGCGGCCCCTATATTGAAAGATAAGTGGCTTGTCACGACAAAAACCTGTTCCGATTTTGTAAACATCCCAATTTAGTAGGCCTAAAATACACCAAAACACTGAACAAAATGAGTCTTCATTGTTTGTATGTATGTACAATATCTGCCGATTATCAGTAAGTGAGGTAGATTTTGACATCAATGTTTCCTTTAATCCTTCGGCAATCACTACATTTTGACGATTTTCAGAAGATTAAAAATGTATGGCCCATCAATCTTAGGGTGGTGGTATTGCTCCACATTTCCTCACGGCTATTTTTTCAAACCCTATAAGCAAAATGCAGATTATTCGCCACAGCACAGTAACAATGACGGATGAGTAGCATAACAAATCGAGTTATGGCGCAGATGGGTGGTACCTACATGCAAAGCGTGAAAGCAGCGACCCAAAACAAAACTGGATAATATTGCGATAGAAGCAAAAAAAAAAAGATTATATGCGGTTTTATCGCTTTGCTTCAGCTCCTTTCTGTTCAGCGGCTACCTTGCTATTATTATTGTTGGACAGGCTACATTGATCAGTGTTGTCTATGAATCCGGTGAAACGGGTTGAATCTAGTTTAAAATACCTAGTTAAACGCTTTACAAATCACCCACAAATTAACTTTACCGCAATGCGATATTTTCAGTTATTGTTACTCAAAATACAGTTCTTGCTTTAGAATTTGGAATGCATTTGGTTCAAAGTAAAAGGTGAACTGTAACTTCCTCGAACTGTGGGTCGTATCAATGTTTGAAATCTTTTGTAATTTCCTGCGGAGAATTTTTCAGTAATTTTTGGGACACATTTTAACGACATTCAATTAGCTAGAGATTACTGGGTATTCCTCTCTTCCCGTCCTTTCACCCACTTCTCATGGCAAAAAAGGTAGCGGCTGAGCTTGGGGTTTATATGTCCCTATTAACAACTCTCATCACCGTCCCATTACCATCACACGGCGTCGCCATCACCCCCTCCCTTCATGAACACTCCCCGCTGATTAAAGGGTGTTACGATAAAAAATTGGTCAACTTCAAAACACCCCTCATTTCAAAGATAAAGGTATAATTGAATCACTAGGTGGAATAAAACATTTTTACTGCTTTCTCTTGTGTTATGGTTCACATTCATGTCGTCATTGGCACTGTTTTCTTGCGGTTCTCGTTTCTTATTTGTTTTCTGTTCTTAGTCCTTATATGCGCAATGTTGTTTTAAAACAACATAATGCGTAACGCGTTTCAAATTTAGAGCAGTAACATAATAGATAGATTTATAATAGTAACTTAATAACAGGTTTGTTTATTTGGCTATTTGCTCACACAAGGTACACAAGGAGCGAAAAAGCGATGAAAAAAAGAGCAGCAAAAAACACTGCGAAGTGCAGATCACCCGCAAAAAGAGAAGCTTAAAACGAAAAAGAGAAAGAACTGTGCACCAAGAGATACGCAATTTCGCACAAAGAGTCACCTTAAGGTTCAAGTTACCTTTTTTAAGCATGTGTTAGAATTGAACGCTTGGTAGTGTGCGTAGAAAAATTTGTGTTCAGCTTTGCCACCGGATTATCCATTTAAACCTTTTTAAAACTCTAAAAGAAGAATATCAGTCGATTTATTAGATCATCACGATTCAATTCATGCAAAATACCTGCTGGAAAAACCATCGGCTTAGCTAAATGGTGCTTTTGAAAAAGTGGCTGTGGTTTTTTCATTGCGCAGTTGTGTTGCGTACCCCAGCTCGGTGTGGTAGTGTGATAAAAAATCACAGCCACTTTTTCAAAAGCACCATCCAGCTAAGCCGATGGTTTTTCCAGCAGGTATTTTGCATGAATTGAATCGTGATGATCTAATAAATCGACTGATATTCTTCTTTTAGAGTTTTGAAAAGGTTTAAATGGATAATCTGGTGGCAAAGCTGAACACAATTTTTCTTACGCATACTACCAAGCCTTGAGGTAACTTGAGCCTTAAAGAGCCACTCTTTTGTGCCTCTTCTCACTGGCAAACAAGGAGGAAGGCGAAGGCCTCTTTATTTCGACTCTTTTATGTGCGCACACATGAGAGCAACACACATCGGAGTGAAGAGCAAGGATGCAAAATGCCTTCCTTTTCTACGACTGTAATATTTTTGCCTACATTCTCCTTTCTTCTTCGGCGCTGCTGCCGTTTGCTTCTGCAGGACGTGTGCAAAGCAGTAACATGATAAAAAATATCGCCCCTAGTACAGCCACTAGACGCGAGCGGTACTGTTTCTTTTTCCTTACATTACACTTTTAATATTTTTAATCTATTTAATATTTTTAACTGCATACAACGACAATAAATGCGGTTCATTTACGCCACAACCGGCATCAACGCTTTCGTGTGCGGTCCTTTCTCTTTGAATGAGCAGAGAAGAGTGTACAAAGCGAGAGGCCAAACTTTACTGCGCCACACTCTCATCGAGCAGTCGGAGTACAGCAGCAAAACAAAAATGTATTTTACTGCTGTACGGAAAGTGTACCTGAAAGTGAACCTGGTCTGGCTACCGTTCTGGCAGCAGCAGCAGTGATGCGTCGCTGTAGCGGGCTGTCCGGCTTGTGCAAATGTAAATATACCGGAAAATATGTAGTTTATCGGTACCGTTCGCATCCCTGGTGAAAAGAGTAAAAGAGAAGAGCGGTGGTTCGCATGAAAAGTACAAAGAGCGTTTTTCTTCTTCTCTTTTATTGCTCTGAGGTGCATACCATCCCCGCTTAATAGATAGTAGTAGATAAAATTCCTTAACAGCCTCCACACAAGCTTCGATTTCATTAATTATCATTAGCTTAAGCAGAACTCCTTTTCTTACGGGACATCACGCAGGGCTAGAGGCTTGCTCAGAAAGACAAACAGTGTTTTCGTTTTTTGGAGTTAGGATCAATCCAGCGCTAGTTTAGTCCTGTCGCGAAGTTAGTGTCAGATTCTGAAGAGACGAAGTCGAAACGCAAATTCTACAATTAACTCCGCACAAACTTTTCCGTGGTATAACGGTTGCTTACATCATTAGGACTTAGAGATTTGCCCTGAGTGCGTAACCAATGTTCTCTGACTAAATGTTATATCCTGAACTGATCCGCGTGTGATGATCATGTAGTAGGCGATAGGTTTTCCTGCACGCATTATTGCTACACTAACACCTTTGCGACCTGGACCTCCCTCGGCATGATACTGTACCTTGATGTGGTCCGGGGGCTTTTCCACCAAAGCAGTATTACAGTGATTATATCACATAAACTTGGGATACGATTATTTTCTTTTTAGTTAAGCTACATTGTGATCAATTTTAGTACTTAACTTGGCGACCTTTATTATCCACTGCCATGGTCAAATAATATACAATGTGGGTTTAGGGCCCAATTCTCTCTGCAGGCACCTCATTCCAAACGTACAAACGTGGCCTACGCGATAACACAAACCTGGTCACAAATACGAACCCCCGCGATCTCGCCAATATTCAAACACCCCGATTGATTAGGTGAACGTTGGAACCTAAGAACCTAAGCTCGCGCAATCATGAATCGGTCACGTCCGGAAGTCTCCGCCCTTGATCATAGCAGCCCAAATTCATGCCTTTAGTTGGACCAATAGAAATAAAAACTAGACAAGACGTCCATGTGCGATGGTTGAAGAATACGCGAACATGCGAATGGCCACACGCTTATAAAAATAATGTGTCCACGCGAAGTTACTAGCACACGCGACAAAAACGTCCACATACAAACGCTCGAGTCCTTCTCGATCATCCACGCACGACTACACCCACGATCTCGTAAAAAGTATAACACCCTGGTGACTTAGTGAATGGTTTAGCACTTATAAATTAACAATCCCGGTCTCGAGAGTGAACCTCCAAATGCCCGTGTTCGCGTGAAACTACATAAAAATCGAATGCAAAGTCACATACATGCGACAAAAAAAATATCAAAATGCTTGAGCCCTTCGCGACCATCCACGCAACCTATACTCGCGCTCTTCCAGACATTATAACATCCCGGTGATAATATGAACGTGTCGGCACTTGTAATCACTCAAACGCAGTCTCAAGCGTGAACCTACAGTCCCCCGCACTCGCGCATTCATGAATCGTTCGCGTCCGGAAGTCTCTATCCCCGATTCCAGAAGTCTAGGTCCATGCCTTAATTAAATCAATTAGCTCTACAGTTCCAGTAGGACAACTCTCGAAAAAAATCGGCATATTATTAATACTCAATAACAATACTAACTCTTCCCTTTATTTTATTTTTTTTATTTATTTTCGGTCTCATGCGTTATTTTCTTGTGATGACCTTTTTGAGCTCATACATCCGAGAAGAGCAACATTGCTGCCAACAATGATTCTTCTCTGCCATCGGACGTCGCCAGGTTTTAGAACAATGGATATGTATTCTCATACTCGATGGTATCAGATAAGTAGGAACGATCAACAAACTGCAAGTAGTATATTACACATTTCTTGTTTTGAAGTATAAAATATTCGTATTAAAATATTATTTACAGGCTCCACACATATCTCAACACACACAAATACACAAATGCTTGACAGGTGACTGGGCCAAGTGCATTCATTTCGATGATCGCCTCGATTCTACGAAAAGAGTGCACAAGTAAGCTAACATAAGCTAGTCTCATCTGGTGAATGCATGTAACCTGGAAACCCCAGACACGACAGGACGAGACGGACAGACTGGACTCGACGGGGCCTAGTTCAGAGTTTTTGAGCATTTTTCAATGCACGGTTATTGACCTAAAAAAAGAAGCATTCGGCACGTTATTTTTCCTTTTATTACTGTATCTTGAGTTGGGTTCATACTGATATTCACTAGCACAGTCAATTGCATATTCTCCCATATACATTCACATCCAAAACGTGCAAACGCCCCTAACTTTCGCGATAACACAAACCTGGTCAAAAACGCGAACTTACATTACAATTTCAATCATCCACACACACCTACGCTCGCAATTTCGCCAACACCCCTTTACTTAAGTGAACTTTTCAGCACCTATAACTTTACAACAGCATTAACCCACCACTCGCGCGATCATAGACCGGCTACGTTCGGAATTCTCTACTCTCGATCAGCCTAGACTCATGCCTTCAGTTGGACCGATCGGGAATGATGCTCATATTCACTAGACAACACGTTTCTCTACCATACACTGAAAATTAATTATTAGATTCACGGTCCGCGCGCGATCGTTCGAGAATACACGTGAATGTGCGAATGGCAACACGGATCTAAAACCGGATTTATGCACGCAAAGTTGGAGACACGCTGGCATTCATATGCTCGAGCCTTTAGCGATCACACTATTACACAATTAGTAAACGCCCACGCTAACCCAGACAGATATGCACTCCTGGACTCGAACGCTAAAAACCACACCTTCCACGCATACACCACCCAGGACTGAACATTAGATTCATACATACAAAGCAACAAGTAATAATTACAGGTATTCGTCTGGCAACCGGGGGAAGTACATCTCAAACGCAGAACTTATCATTTCAATGATGGCCTTGGATCTGCGTTGCCTGTGTTCAAGGCACCATAGCTTTGTCCGTCAGGTCAAGGATGTATGAAACCCGCTAGCCACCACCCTCGGCCCTAGCTGCCCACAAAGGGATAAAAAAAAAACTAACACCTTTGCGACCTGGACCTGGAAAGTTCCTTCGAGTACCATGTAAAAAGCGTGTTTGTTGCGGAATCGATAGAAAAACGTGTTAATAGTGAAAGCTGTGCGAAAATCCTGTTTAAATCTACCTATTGGTTCAATTGTACCTTACACATTAATTTATCCAAACTATGATTCAATGGCTGGTTATGTTCTATATAATTTTGGAAATGTCCATTACGTTCTTATTACACTTGGTACGTATATACAAGCGGGCGACTGACACGAACTTAATGAGTAACATGTCGACGCTGACAAACTTGAAATAAAAAATAATAAATTTAATTACCTTAATTAGCATTAGTTCAATGTTATCTGCATGTTAACGTATTGTGGAATTTTGGGAAAGGAGGGGAGGCCGATTTATAAGTATGAAGGGGGAGGATGCGCCGGAAACTCCCTCACTTATTTCGGTATGTGGAGTGGATGAAGCGAATGGGGTCTGAAGAGTGTGTTAGTGTATAGATAGGGGGTTGATGGGAAGTGCAACATCCACCTTCCATTTGAGGCTTGGTTTGTGAAAATTCATTCGAATCGAATATTATATGACACTCAGTGATCGCATAACATTTATTTATATGAGTAAGGCGCTCGCACGATAATGCATCGGTCACTTCCGAAAGTCCCTATCATTGGTACCAGCAGTCTAGGTGCATGCCTTCAATTGAACCAATTAAAAAAAACTAAGATCCACTGGACAACATTGCGGCATGACCGGGAACTCTAGTGATATGGGGTAACTCTCTAGCGAAATCCGAAATATGCAAAAAAAATTGACATGTTTTTAAATTTTGCGCTGTCAGATCCCCTTAAGAGAAATTTAAGCTAAATAACCAGGAAAGATTATGAGGCTATATCTAGGGACTAGAGAAGAATATTTTAAGAGCTTCGGTCTCGATTTTGTCAATGTCCCCATTTTATCAGGCTAAAATTCACCAAGGGGCTATAAAAACGGGTCTTCACTGTATAACCTCAAATTCTACCAACAGTCGAAAATTTTCCAAAACTGGTTCCTAACAAAGTTGCAACCAGAGATGGTTCAGATGTGTTCTGTAGCAGACGATTCGGTTGGAATTTTCTCTCGCAGTTGCTTATGTTGCTTAGCAGCCATAAAACGTAAGAATTTCCACCCAAGTGAACAACCCTTTTTAAACAATTGAAAAATGTGCTCCAAACCTTAACCATTCAAGGCTAAAATTTGAAACCATAACACAAATTCGTGTTCAATTTAATGATGTACACCAAGCCACTCCACTCTTGGCGCCAGCCATGCAGAGAAACTGCTGGAGGCGTTAATATTGCAACGTCAAGGAGCATCATTTCGACTAGTGGGCGATCGAGCGCTCTCGGAAGTTGCTCCAACCGAGTGTTCATCAACCGAATACATATGACGTTAAGTGAAAAGAAAGAAATGCACACGAAACGTGTTTATTTTACCCACTGCCCGAGTGCTGTCGAATGATCTAACCACCATATGTCGATCCGTTCAGGTCTATAAACGATATGCATTGTGAGCACCAACTTCTACGTTACCACCTAACTTGGTCGATACCTAAATGCGGAGTTTCTCTTGGAAAATTTTACTTGTTTAAATTTGCTTGTAAATTTACACAAAAGTAATTTGCATTCTCTCTTTGCTTGCAGAACAATCGTGGCCATCCGCATGACGACGTTCTCGGCGTGGTGACTCATCTAGAACATATGGCTACTTTACTGTTAGTGGAACTACATCACTGTAATAAGGTGAGCCTACCAGGAGCACCAGTTCCATCAGCACCTTGCCTAGAACACCTACTGAGCGAGAATCTACTCGATAAATTGTACGAATGGGGTATCAAAACAGGAAGGTTTGTATTGTTTTTTTTAATTATGATATGTGCCATAGCTAAAATTAATGACATCAATTGATTCGTTCCCCAGATACGCTAATGCAGTGCGCCTGGAACAACTTAAGTTCTACGAGCCATTAGTCAGTCACAGTCGCCACCAGCTACTGGTTCACGAACCATTTTTAAGGCCGTTACTCAAATTACTGGCATCGAGTCAAAACGAAATCTACCCTCCGGATGTTGCAAAGCGGTTGGTTATCTTACTCAATCAACTCTGCGTAGTTCTTATGCAAAATGTGCACCTGTTGGATCTGTTCTTCTTTTCGAATGCCCAACAAAACGGCACCGGAGGACACACGAAGTAAGTTCAAGTTTTTTTGAAATAATTTCTCCAAATTCATGCCCTATCATCCACAGCTTCATTATCTTCTCCCTGCTGATACCGTACGTACACCGGGATGGCTCCCTGGGACATCAAGCCCGCGATGCGCTGCTGCTGTGCATGGCATTGTCACAGAAGAATTCCAACGTGGGAACCTACATTGCTACCTACTCGTCGATCTGCCCGGTTCTGGTAACCGGTCTGGGAGGACTGTATTCTCGTTTGCCAAATCAGATCGATATCAAAACTATCGACTGGTACCGGATAACAACGGACGATGTGACCGAAATGCCTGGGCTTACCCTGTTCATGAATTCGTTGGAGTTCTGCAACGCTGTAGTGCAGGTCGCACACAGCATGATTCGACAGCAGCTGTTGGATTTCCTGTATCAGGGCTTCCTGGTGCCGGTGCTTGGACCCGCCATTCTACAGGTGAAAAGAAGTTTGTTCTGTAAACGTTGATCTGTTTTTTTCTGTTTGTCGTATTAGTGTTTGTGGGGAATTTGTGTCCTAGATTACCCCTTGCTCGTTACATTGTTGACTGAAACTAAATCTTATCTGCATTATGTAAGCTTCATAAAATTCCAACATCCATAACATCCTTAACACGTACGTTGATAGTCATTAGAATGTTTCCCGGTTACTTTTGGTCATTCTGTATGCTATTCTGAAGGGTTTTGGTGATTCCATTTAAACTCGTTGTTTACAGCGACGTCTGCTATCTATGGTCAAAGCATTGGCTTGAATGATGTGGTGTAATATTACGATATGATGCTTCATATTTTACTTTTTTCGAACAAAGCGAAGCAAAGATATTCATAAAAATTTGTGTGAAATCCATCAATTGTAGGCCAAGTAATTCGAGCATAAATTGACCAAAGAGTCTAATACATGAGCGATGCTTAAAATCTGTCAATATTTAGGCGAATTGCTGCTATTAAGAAAAGTGTAAGCCTAACGAGGCAATTGACTTTCAATTAATTAACTACGTTTTACATTTGGTTTGGAAACGCATCAAAATTTTAGGTTTTCAGAAGCTTTCAGAAGTTTTCAAAAAGCTGACCAACTCTACGAAAAAATTCGTGCACCATGCCGCAACGAAGCGTAATCGTTCGCACAGTGTACGGATTTTTTCGTCAGAGTTGGTCAGCTTATTTATAGATCAAGTCAATTCGACCCTTTGGTCAATTTATAATCATTTTAGAAATGTCTAAATAACGTCCACTATAGCTTCATTGTTGAAGCACAACGAAACTCACAAAAGATGTTTATTTAGTGCTTAAATAGTTTCTAGTAACTAATTGGCATATCTTCCTCCAATAGCTCTTATTATTCACGGTTTTGGTTTATTGTCACATTCAAAATATGCTATTTATGTAATTAGAAGTAACCCACCAGTATTGTTATTTAGAATCACATATCACAAAAACAGGCATAGCGAATTGTTCAACAGTTTGCCATATCCTGAAAAAAACTAAATCGCCAGTTTCGGTGACGGATAGTAACATCGCACAACCTTCTGTTTCATTTCTATAATATTGCTCGTCAAGTAATGTACCACCGGGAGCCGGTATCGTGAAACTGGATCTGTTTCTGACTCGCCTAGACCTACAAATACTAATATTAACATTATTATAATTTTCTTTTTCCTCCACCTAAATCCTATCCATATACATTTCTCCGGTATTTAAAACCGTTCCTTTAAAACTCCCTGCTCCTCAAACAATTAATGAACCTTGAATAAACAAAACCTCCCAATGACCGGTGCATAGACATTTAAAGGTAGAAGTCAATTGCAGACTAACGTCGAGTCGCAGGTTTCGGCAATGGCCTATCTGGATTTGATCATCCGCTCTGTTACCGAGCCGGGCTTGATTCAGATAATCGTGAAATTTTTACTGGATACGGAAAAGTTCGACGGACAGCGAATACTGGATGTCCTGGTGGATCGACTCAATAGTACAGATTCGAGGGTAAGAAGAATGTTATTTTCAGATGACCGAAATATAAGCGATATATTTCTTTATCTCTTTCCAGCTTTGTATGGTAGCGTTGTCCCTGTTCGACACCCTACTCAGTCTCAACTGCGAGGACATCATGCTGGAACTTGTTCTAAAATATCTACTCAACTGTCAGCATGTACCAATATCACATCGTTACAAGGTAAATCGCATGGACCCTTACGGCCAGTCTGTGGAGCACTTTCTGAACATCACACCCGAAATTATGAAAAAAGTTAACAACGTGTTAAGTATAAACAATAATAATACAATGACATCATTCGGAGCCAGCGGCCAGAACAATGGGAGAAATATTAGCAAAACCATTGGCGCCAATTGGAACCACTACGGGCTGAATACGGGTGAAACGTTGCTCGCTAGCTACCAGGCTTACCTGTTGGAAGCTCGTAGTCGAATTGGACAATGCAAGCATGTCTGTGATCAGTGGAATAATGTGTATCGTTACCAAAAATTGAGCAAACAATCATTAAACGGCACCAGCAATAGTCAAAACGGTAATAGCGGTAGTAATAGTCTTAATCCAACCAGTACCAGCGGAACGACGGATGACGTTCGAACATATAAAGTACAAATGATCAAAAACTTTCTGGAAGAGTTTGTCACAGGTCCGGATAGTGGCCTGGAAACGGGCGAGTCGGATCGCTCTAATCAGTGCCAATCGCCAACGATATTCGGTACGACAGGGCTTCATCCGGGAGTCACTCAGTTGACGGCTACTACGAAACAGTTGGACAGTCTGCAATCTTTGGGCGACAGCAGTGGGTACGAGAGTTTGAACATCACAAATTTGTGCACCGGAAGCGATGACGGTCGACGGAACGAATCGTGGAAGATTTCCAGCGTGAGGGAGGAAACCATAGTCGATCTTGATTTGTCCGAGGACCTGTTTGCGCAGGGGACCGTTAGTTTGGGTGAGTACTGCATTTTACTTATTAGGTCGTGACAATTAAGTTTTTTTAGAGAGTGGTTTCGAAAGAAATGTCGAAAGTTACTTTACCACTGCGACCACTATTCAGGTTATCTTTTGTAGTTGCCCCAATTTGCTCTACATGTTACAAATTGCCCGAATCCAATGTAGTTGCAATCAAGTTGTTTGTTTGTTCACATGTGTCGTCTTAACCGGGTAGTACATTATTAATTTAGCTGAAAGTCCGTTTGGGACAGGTAGGCCATACCTCGGAAGGCATCATAAGATGCCTTCCGAAGTATCGCTTCCTGCGAAGAAATAGTACTGCACAATGGCATAGAATATGGTCCGAGCTCTCGGCCTCGTAGTTACAGATTCAGCAAATGTCATCTTGACTTTTGCCATTTTTTTCAGATGATACTTTGCAGGACCATATAAATAGACCTGTGATTATTCGTATTCGTATATTTTTTTGTTTAGATCCATAAGTTTTTTTGCTCTGGTTGTGTCTGAATGTATGAATTTAAGCGTTTAATAGTTGGTCTCTTGCCAAAGCTGAAAGTTCTAGTTTAATGGCACAGGTAGATTTACCTAAAATGGTTCTGGTTCAACAAACATGTTTAATGAACCCCGCCTGGCTAATTCGTTGGCCATTTAGTTACCATATGATGTGCACAGTAAGACCAAGTAGACCCTCGTTACACCTTTCTGCACTTAGATTTAGAGACAGAAATCCAGTTGCCCTGGAACAGTTGACAGTTGTTCTTCGAAACAGCCCAATTTCAATTCAATACAGTAAAGACCCGTTTTTATCAGCCTCTTGTCGAATTTCAAGCTGATAAAACAGGAACATTGATAAAATCGGGACATATATTTTTCTGTCTTTTTAATAAACCGAAGCTCTTAAAATATTCTTCTTTGTTCCTTAGATATAGCCTTGCAAGCTTTTCTGATTATTCACTTTAAGTTCCCCTTAATGGGGTCTGACAGCACAAAATTAAAAAAAATATTGTTATTTTTGCATTTTCGGATCTTTAATTCAACTTGGTTCGTCTGCTAGAGCCCATCAAACTACCAACTATCAATTTTCATATGAAGCTGATGAAATCGGGTCAAAAAGCTGATACATTCGGGGGTAAATAAAATCGGGGGCTGATAAAATCGGTTGCTCATAAAATCGGGTCCCCACTGTATACCTACATGCTTACAGTAAAATTGCCTTCTTATTATTATCTGATAACCATGATACAATGTCCTCCTTTATTCCGTAGGTCCCTTTCTGACGGCCATATGGGGCAAGCTGCAAACCTTCACCAGCAACTGTCTGTACGTAAACCTGCACCTAACCGGACTCATCAGCCATCTGGCGTGGTTCCCTTTGCCGCTGCTGCACTCGATTCTGTTGCGACCCGATATTCCCACCACTTCCGACACGCCATCTTTCCATCAGGTAGCCACCGTTTACACGTGTCAGATTCATTTTTTTTAAACCTCTCGAATTTCTTTATTCAGGTACTCAAAATCCTTAAACAACAAATCGACGCCGAATTGCCGGATTGTGACGAATCGCTGGAAATCGTGGACGTTGCGCGATCCTTTCTAGTGGATCGTGAGTTTCAGCTTATTAATATGAGAAAAAATGCCATCGAGTCGAGTACCGGTAGTAAGCTGCAGCTAAGCGGCGGCATCAGCAGCATTCCGATGACCTCCGGTATGTCGCAAACGACACCGATGCAGTTAACGCCGAGTTCGTCCTACGATCCCTTCAAACGAAACGATGCCAAGCGGAAAAGTATAAGTAACTCGTTCTCCGGTTTCTTCCGCCGGCCGGGATCATCCGGTAAGTTTGAATGTGTTCTAGTTAAATCTGTTATCAAAAATTGTCGACCACGTTGAGATTTATTTCACGCGCTTTTTGGTTGATTTTCATTTTGTTTTCGAGCTTTGCTTTTCGGTTAGAAATTAACACCGATTATCGACGCAGCCTCGCCTCATGCTTTAATTAACGAGATAAAGCGAAAAAAGCATTTTTTTAGTAATTTTAGTATGTAGTGTTTGTCCATCACTTGTGTTGTTTCTGTTGCTGAATTATTCGCTTTTGTTTGTCAATCAGTGAATGCGTAAAACGGATTCGATAGGTGAGGTTGAGATCTGCGTTTTTTCAATTAGTCAGTCAGGCTGTCACGCAGAATATTGTAATATTTTTTCAATATATACCATTGGTTTGTGTTTGTAACTACTTTTAAACATTGTCATTTTACAGTTCATTGTCATTAAATGCAAATTAACTATTTTTTTTACTACACAAGAGAAGCGCGTAAAGTTCACTCACTTCACGAAAGTTGGAAAAGCATATTTGAATTCACCGTTTCGTTTTTCTTTACCCGTACCTCAGCTTCATCCGGTATAGCACAAGTATTTCAATTTTTTACTGGTAAATATCATGCATCTGTTTTATCGTTTTTATTTTATTCTGTAAGTTTTTATTTGGTTGTTAAATGGTTACTTACTACTATAATAAATTTACTGTAGTCGTAGAAACATTTGGCTGAGCGACATTGTCCCGGGAGAAAGAGGTCTATTCAAAAATGGACTTTTACGCCCTGTCCTATAGCTAATGTTGTGTTGTAATCGTTGTAATCCAACCACTTGATATAGTATTTGGAGCATGGTATGGTGTCGGGAGTGTGTTTGTGTGTGTTTTATTATGCTTCCTCTGGTAATTTTTTTATTTATTGAAGATAGAAAAAGAAAGTAGTTTTTTTAAGTTAATTTCTGATTTCTTAAAAGTCTTTAATGTATATGAGTAGTTTCTTGTCTAAACTTCGACAGAGAACGTGACGAATATGTGATCATTCCTGATGCACAGTTGATACAAATAATAAGATTAGTGTTCCCCTTGGATATCGATAGCATATTCTCGGTATACTGTGTACGTACCATACTATGTATAGTTGTGAATTTTCATTGTTTTATTGTAAAACATAAGACATATGGGTAAAAGAAAAATATGTCAGTTTTCTTGATATGTAGTTTTCGCTTTTATGTTTTTTTGCTTAATAATTTTAAAACTAACATATTCAATAAAGTGGTCAAACCTCTACCATGGAAATAAAATTCAAGGTAACGACATTGAAATTTATTTCCATAGTAGAGATTTGACCACTTTATTTAAAATGTTTGCAATAAAAATATTAAGCAAAAATAAAACATAAAAGCGAAGTTTGCATATCAAGAAAACTGACATATATTTCCTTTACCCATACAAATGAGATGGTTAGAGATTATAGGGGCATTTTGCATAAATGACGTAGCATTTTGGGGAGTAGGGGTGGTATACCAAATTTGTGACGAAGTGTGATGAGGGGGAGGGTAGGGTCAGAAGCTGTGCGACTTAGCATTAAGTTTAATATTTTTACGGGCTTCAAAACCCATTGATTAAAGAAAACAATTGAGTGTTCCTCCATTCCAAAAAAAATTAATTCGCACAATTTTCTTTTCATGCGGTTTTTCAGGTGGTAAGTTTTTCGGTTTGGATTTAACTTGCTGCATTAGTTAGCTAATCTTTCTAACTCGAAGACTTAGTTTGTTAGCTCAATTAAATTTTCTCTTCGCTTTTGGAATCAACCAAACAAAATTTAGTAATTTAGTTGAACGTATGCTTCTTAGAATCATTGGCAGCTACAGGATTGTGGGCTGAGAGAACTTCTCTTTATGCTCCATGACATGTAAAATTCGGAAACAAAACTATCAACATTATATTTGTCATGATAGGATAGTTTTATTTGTGGGGACTTTAACTTTGTTGTCATTCGTCCCTGTATTTGTCATGAAATGGGCTTATTTTGCACGCAATTTGCTGTTGAAATGAAAATGTCTATAAAAGCCGGCATGTATTTAAAGGAATTGTAAAAATATTTAATTTTCATTTCCGGCCGCGTTGTAGGGGAGGGGGGGGGGGGGTATAAATGCTATGTTATTTACAAGGGGGAGGTTAAAACTTTGTGACAAAATGCTACGAGGGGGGAGGGAGGGGTCAAAAATCGCTGAAATAAAGCTACGTCATTTGTATACGGTCGCACAGTACCTCTACTGTACGAAAGTAGGGAGCTCAATGTACAGGTAAATATGTGTGCGTACCTTGGTGCGTACATTATCATTACTAAGCTGACCAACTCTGACGAAAAAATCCGTACACTATGCAAACCGTTTGCCTGAGCTTGGTGAACGATTTCGCTTCGTTGCGGTATGGTGTACGGATTTTTTCGTCAGAGTTGGTCAGCTTAATCATTACCAATATGTGTGCGTACCTTGGTGCGTAGATTACCAATCAGCCTTTACTCGCAACAGGTGTTGCTGTTACTGTCTCCGGTAAGTCTACCAGCAAATACAAGAGGTTGTAGAAGGGTTTTACTTATTTATCATCGGACATTACAGTCTCAATGATTTGGGTTTAAATATAAATGGGCGTAAAAACGAATAAGATCACAAGGTCAAATGTAGGATGCACAAAATCAATTAAAATTACATATCAGATTGCTTATTACACAGTATCCGAAATCTTCTTATTCTACTTGCAAATATTTTCGAGGAGTCACCAAACTCGGCACGAGAAAAGTTTCATATCATTCACTTCTTGGGGGCTCGTGTTATCCAAAAAATGACCGATGGAACCCCGGCAATAATAATGATGTATCTGGTGTTCCTCTTGCTACTTGGAAATCTAAGCGGAACATCAATTCGGGCGCATCACATTTAAATTTTCACCAAGGTAGTAGCTTGCTTGACACAACGACGACATTCTAAGGTCTCCAGATTGAACAACGGGCAACGGTCACGATATGGTGGTAAATTTTGCGGATCACTCCAAGGCAAGTTCCTAAGAGCTAAGAGTATGGACCTTTTATGTACTGTTTCCAATTTTAATCACCAAGTTAGATGATTCGGATACCACACCGGCGAGACGTTTGACGAGTATAGGTCTAACCAATGCGCAGTATAGAGTATTTTTGACAGTATGGATTCGTAAAATCCCGTGAATTCTTCGAAATGAATTCCAACTGCGTATTTGCTTCCGCAATTATGTTGATCGTATGAGAATTGAAGAACTGTTTGTGGTCAAGAATTGCACCCAGATAACAGACTCTTCGTAGCGCAAAGATGAACAGATCGTTCTTCCTATGCAATACCATCACGGAGCATTTGTCAATGTTTACAGTAAGCTGATTCTTTCGACACCGTTTCACAAAACCATCCAGTATTATTTGCAGTTGGCGGCAGTCCTCGACTGAATGGATGACTATATACAGCTTAAGTTCGGTGGCAAATATGAGCTACTCGGAATCTAATACAACAGCTACATCATTAAAAACAGTGAGAAAAGCAGTGGGCCCAGATTGCTGTCCTGCGGGACACCTGATTTATTAGTAAATGGAGCCGATACACAAGAGTCCAGTTTCACCTAAAGCGTTCTGTGCGTAAGATTAGATCGTAGCCATAACGTAAGCTTGTCTCACACTCCTAACTTGGAAAACTTCTTGAGAATTGTCGATTTGGTCAAAAGCTGCTTTCACATCCGTGTATACAGCCGTTCACTTGGGTTTTTTTTCTTCTGATGCAAGTTGACGTAAATTCAATCAGATTTGTTAAAACGGATCGCCTTGGCATGAAGTCATGTTGGTCTGATGAGATATAACTTGCTCTACGACTAAGCATTAACAGTTACTAATGCGATATTGACTTTCTGATCAGATGCTGAACAGGGAACAAATACGGAAGCGAAATGATTGGCAAACAATTCACAAGCTGTTGCTGTGGATGACGCTACCTTATCATCTAGATAAACAGTCGTGACTCGTGGCCGGCGATTGTTTACAGCGAAGTTTGCTTTGGAATGCAATTCGTTTTCGGCCAAGGGCTCGCAGGGTCGACTTATTCGGCGCCGGGGAAACAGGTTGTCATGTTACTGGAAGATTATTCTGTAACCAGTCCTGAATTACTCTGAAGAAGTTTACAGTCATTGAATATGCATCGGTGATTCCACGCCCAAAAAGATCAAATATAGTCACACAGCGAGCCCTTCGAAAAAGTCAACAGTTGGAACAGCTATCGGCATTACCGGACAACTAGGCGATTGTATCACGATAACAACCGGTGAGTGGTGCGTGTTGACGGACAGAAGGAAAGACACTGACTTCTCAACCAAAATTTTGTGGTCCATCCACCAGAAAACTAAGTCAAGAACTCGTCCGACCTGATTGGCATGTTTATTTTCATTTCAATTTCATTTCATTTTATTTATTTATCGTCTGACCTTCATGAATATGGAGATGGGGAAAAGCAAATTTGAGTGAAACATCAACTCTTCTCAAATTGGCATGAAAACCCCATATTTTTTCAATTGAAATACACAATACGAAATTTAACAATAAATGGTAAACACTTGTAGTACACGCTCAAGATGCTGATCTCCAATACAGTAGTCGTACGGAATTGGCTTGTGCTTGCGATGGTATGATATTGCACTGCACTTATGAATACTAATTGAAAGCGAGTTTAAGGAGTCATTGAATATGTCCAAGAGCTGTTGTAAAGCTAAGCAATCCCTGATGATCATGTATAATTTAACGTCATCAGCGTAGAATATACGACACACCGGTGGTATTATTGTAGCTAGATCATTGAGTAACAGTGTGAATAAGTGTGGACTCAAATTACTTGCTTGAGGAACACTCGAGTTATTCGAAAAAGGGGAACACACATCCAATTTTTACTACAAGTATTCGATCTCAGATATAATTCGAACCAACGAATCAGATCCAAAACACTCTTGTTAACTTTAACCATTGCAGAAGTATTACGTGATCAAATCTGTCAAATGCTGATTTCAAGTCGGTATATACACATACAGTGTCGATCTGAGCACCAGCGTCCATATTACGTAAGCAGAATGATATGAGCTGAGCGAGATTCGTGGAGGAGGAATTTTCAACATTTCGCCGATCTCCTTTTTTAAATACAGGAATCATAATTGACCATTTCCAGCTGGACGGATAACGACACTGCCTGAAGGAACTGTTGAATAGAGATGTCAACGGCAAAATTAATGCATCCGCGCATTTCTTGAGAACACATGAAGGTATGCCCCGTCAAGACTAGAAGTGACTGAATATTTTAGCCTGCTGATTCCTGCTATAACCTGCCGATCTGCTACAGTGAAACTTCTCAATGGACAAATATTTAATGGAGTGTCTCTGCAAGCGTGCGCAATTTGATTAGCAGATGAAGTAGTTTCATTGAATGCGTGTACTGCAATGCAATCGAAATGTCTTACATCTGAGTCGTTTAAGATGTCGTAGAAGTGGATTACCCCACGGCGGTTTACGAGCCGGCCTACGTAGTGGAACATAATCAGCCATGAGGGCGTTGATCACGGCAGTGAAATATTCAACGGCACAGTCAAAATCTTCCGTATACTCAAGTGAACGTCAATATGTAGGAAGGAGTGCTGATGCAAGTTCCAAGAAATCAATTCGGTGAAAGTCAAGACCAAGATCATTCGGGGTATCCTCGAAAAAACGGGTTTCGCCAGATTGATAATACCTTCTACGGGAGTACGATTTGCATCAATCTCAGAAATAGATTCAGCAGATTCGTGGATCTGACAGTCAGCTAGTGCTGAGTCATTCAATAAGACAAAGTCCACGATACGACCATAACGATTTTCAATGCTATTAATTTGTGGGAAACAGTTGAAGCCGAATCCAGTCAATAGCGCAGCGCAAGCGGAAGAAATGTAAGAGCGAAGCACGTTGACTACAGGTGCGACATTGTCATGTGTGTCCAGACCAGACTGATTGTAGTATCCAAACAATAATGCGCAGTCATTACTGCCATTGCAAGAAAAAACAGCATCAATTGATCGGACATGGTTGTATGCTGTGACTAGATCACTCTAACGATTTGGTGGTAAATAAATTACACCGATGCTTACAAAACGATCAGGTAGCTTCAGCTTAAAGAAACGTCGACAGATGCTGGATCGACGAAACTATTCGCTTCGATTCATGGCTCTTCACAAAACTGCGATCGTTTCTGTAAACAGCATATGTACCGCCAAAAAGCTGACGAGAATGAATCCTATCATCTAACCAGGTCTCGGTGAGAACAATGATAACGTAACGGGAAGAAGAGATCGCTAGAAAAACTTAATCGATTTTTGTGCGTAGGCCTCGGACGTTGTGGTGATAAATCGTCAGTTTACTATTTAAGTCTGCGTCGAGAATGAATTCTTCAAATTCCTCCATATTATTTCAAAGATGATCGTCGGATAACCCGTGCGCCTGGAAGTCGTCATTATTTGAGAGTCGAGCAGTACCATTCGAAGCTTCAGCAGGACATATACTGTTTGTAATGTTACCTAACGTAGTAACGCTGCCTGTTTGAAGACCAAACATATTTGATGAAGTGACGAAGTTTTGATGATCGGGTGACGTCACACATGCCTGGAAGTTATCGTTACTCAAAAGGTGAGCAGTACTAGTCGAAGCTTCAGCAGGACATATTCTGCTGCTTATGTTACCTGACGGAATAACACTGCATAGTTGAAGATCAAACAGATTCGATGAACCAACAAAGCTTAGATCAGGTGGTGTAACACACGCCTGGAAGGTATTATTCCTTAAAAGGCGAGGCAGCGATTGACTTCATTGGTCCTGAGTCTACCCTACCAATTTCAACAAGTTGGATAAGAGAAAAAATAAATACTCTCCTGGGCTTCATTTAAGCGTCGCAATTGTTGAAGATATCTACATACGTGTCGCAAACATAGGCGTATCTAGAATATCCATACCCAGCGATTTCGATAAATCTCCTACATTTATCGAAACTCCACTGCGGCATACTGACCAGGGTTTTAACCGGCTACTGCAAACTCAATTATCACAGGGTAACTATTTAGCGCACTGAGTCATTTTCGTGTGATCTTTGTACATCTGATTATGGAACCTCATATCATCTGATATGCAACTGCCCAGCAGTTAAACAAATGCGATTTCGAGTTTGGATAAGTGAAACTCAGAGACATACTAAAAGCTTCTTGTCCAATGTGGTAAAGAGCTTTAGGTTTACTGTTTACTTGTGAGTTTAATTTACCAGCTGTTTGTTTTCGTGCTGTTATTTTTCCCACCCTACCAATTCTACTTTCACTGTGTGCTCCTTTGCTTCCGCTCAGGAAATGCTGAGAAGACACGGCAAGGTACAAATCCCCGACTATACACGGGGAACATGTCGTTTGAGCCAATATAATCTGATTCCCTTGTACCCCCCTGATTAGCTTTGTACCACTCCAGAACATTTTTCGAGTAATAGCTCGAGACTAAATCTGGTCAGAAAAGCGTAGGGCCATCATGAGACCTCAGAAGCGGAAGTAGACGCTTTTAGAGGCATGTTTTCAAGTACATCTGCCCATTTACCATTTACGGTTGTCGCGAAACGGGGTACTCCGCTTTCCACACGAGTAAATTGCCTGCCAAATCACATATTTTTAGACAAACTTAGACATCTTCTACTGTCTAACTGCCTCAGGGAGGTCGAACTTATGACGAGCAGTTAAGAATAGGAACCAAGCGAACTGCTGGATATCTGCTTTCACATAAGTCGTCAAAAGCGCACGTGCACTGTATTCTGCCGTCCATCACGACTTGGTGCTTGTTGGCTTTATTTATGTTGTTGCATCTTGCAAAACAACAATTTGAAAGTGACGCGTAGTATCTGTGGTGTATTTTAAATTTGGTTGTGTTTCATTCGATTATAGAGAATATAATGTAAGAGTCATTCGCCTTTTTTCGAATTAGAAAAATCTCTTTTTTGAAAGATTAGAGACCATATGTGCGAGGTTGGGATTCAAACCCAGGTGAGCTGCGTTCAAGGTAATCGATTTACCAACTACGCCACGCCCGCCCCTTTTTAGAATATACCGTATAATCAATAGAACGTTTCTTGACTGCTAGCCAAAAGTATATGTATTTTATATGAATAAGTTAACTGACTAACAATGTTTCGATTTGTTTGTTGTTTGTATACTACATTGAATTAAATACTTGATGTTTTGTTCTAGTTATTTGGGGTAAAAGAAGCATGCATAGAAAGTTATTCGCTGTGAAGCATGGTTTGACATACAGGATACATACAGGAGGATTGCTAAATTGAACAAAATAGCATTCTCGTATGAAAAGGAAAGCTGAGGCCTTGTTTTAAGGGGATGTGAAGGACAAATTGCGACCCTTTGAAAAAAACTACCGAAGAACAACTGAAGTTTAATTTTAAATTTAACACAATTTTGTTCAATTTTTAGTAAGCATTGTTTTCTGTTGTTGCGTTGTAGAACTGCATGACTCGCGTAGTATTTTATGCTAGTATTAATAACCAATAATTTTAGACTGTATTTTTGCTGTAAATAGTATTAAACGATCGATTTGTGTAGTTGTTGAAATTAATACTCTTCTATCGGTAATCAGGTGGATCGAGCAGCGGCAACGCAACGACTGGACATTCATCATCGACGACGATTAACCCACAACAATCGACCGGTTCAAGCACGTCCAGTAGTCCGGCGGTGGTCGGTGGTCGGCGTGATTCCCGAGAAGCGGAAACCCAGTTCGTGGATCATCCAGCCATGGCGAATATCGCAGGTTCCTTGAGTTCACCCAATCCCGGAAGTGGCCACAGTAGTCTCGAGTACAGCTCAATTAACATCAACGGATCGGTAATTGGAGTGGGTAGCGAACGGCAGCGGGATCTTGCCGTAAGTGCAGTCATATTGGACGAGTGGTTCAAGGAATTGGCAGCTATCACCCAAGAACAGTGCATCGTGATGCTGTCCGAACAGGTCGAAAGGCAACGGTCGATCAGGACCAGCTGAAAGATGGCTCGAGGACGGGCCATTTCCTTACGAAAGCTGATCAATTCTATGTAGTTATATAAATAATTTCGCTAAGCCAAGTCTTGTAGCTTCAATTTTTATGTCCTTTTTTTAACAAAGTGCGCGGTTGGTCTACGTCTGAGACGAAATGCCCTTATTTTTATGCATACCATTTTTCATTTCTAAAATGAGATCTTTTTATATTTATTATGAACACGGGCCAACCTTTTATTATTTGTTATAATTTCCCAAGTAAGTCGAACAAATGTAGTTTTATTACACGATCGAAAGAAACACTTTTAGAATGAATGAATCACACATTTTTCATGAAGATCTCTCTCACTCTTGCTACCTAATCTTGCAACGACTAGCAATTTGTGTTACCGATCATTTTCTAAGCAATAACGATACTAAATTCCTACCCACAGATGGTTTTTTAATGGATGCCAACACAAAAGTTTATATTAGTGTGACTATTTGAAATTAACCTGATCGATATTCTTCAATAGTGGTTCAAAAACGGCACACTGTATAATGTATATTATAGAATTCTAATTGTGTGATCGTTATGAAAATGTAGAAAGTGTGCAACATCAACACAATTGTAAAAACTTTTATTTTTTTGTAAAAAAATATACTTATGTATAACAATAACAGATTGATATTCAGGAGAGAGATACTGAAATTCCATACGTGGTATTTTTTCCACTGAAACAATTCGAAACTCACAATAGGATGAATTGCCTAAATTAATTGCTTCGGGAGTAATTATCGTGACCTAATTCCGCGCAGCGCCTAATACCGCGTTTTTTCTGAAACTTATTATTGTGGCACCATCATGTCTCATTCACTTCACATTGTTAGGTTTGTTCTAGTGCCAGGAGAAATTGGAGAAAATCGTTCCTGTACTCGCTTTCTCTCTTTTTTCTTCTTCTGGTAGCAAACCGGAGTAAAAAGGAGCAAGTATTAGGTTTGTTCCAGTATCAGGAGAAACTGGAAGTACTCCGTAGAAAATCGTTCCTGTACTCTCGTCTTCTCTTTTTTCTTCTACTGGTACCAAACTAGAGTAAAAAGGAGCAAGTATTTTTTGCTTCTGTTTACTCCAGAGTGACTTCCGTGTACTGGAACAAACCTATTTTTTGCTCCTGATTACACCTGAGTGACTTCCGTGTACTGGAACAAATCTATTTTTTTAAAGTGTCATTGCGTTGTACACAAAGTCGGGGCGGGGTACCTATAACTATTTGCACAGTTTGGTGCACATTGCGCAATGAAAAAAAAAACAGAAACCCATGCTCCGAACTGTCAAACGTAGCCCTTCGCTAATGTAGCGTTGACATTAGTGCTGGTTGCCATCTGCTGATGCCAGCATGCTGGCAACCAGCGTGCTACCAGCATAATGTAAACGCATGCCATTTGCTGGTGCCAGCTGCTGGAAAGCGTTTACATTATGCTGATAGCATGCTGGTTGTTTTTTTTTTTTTGATAGATTCATGTCCCGAGTCCTTTCCGGAAGGCGAATTGGCGGTTACCTAGCAATTTATTTCTTCCAGCAATGTAATAAGCCGTCGGTTCACCATTCTCTTAAGAATCTGCGGTACACGAAAGGATTTTTTTTACAATGGAGAATGCAATTTACGTACTGACCCAGTACACGTGCTTAGTAGATGCCAAGCTGACACACGGAGTGTACTGGAGTCTCGGACTCCACCAAGAACAAGGTAATACCGACTAAACTCCATTGGGCCCCGCCATTGTCCTCCCAAGGGACTACCTCTCGGTATTACTTCTGGGGGGATTGCTGTACATGATGTACTCACTTACGCTCGCTCACGCGTTCATACATCCTGTATGAGGCTTACTTGGGTGCTCGCTCTGTCACACCCTGATTCACTCTCTAACACTCCATGTGAGGATGACTGTTGTGCTTACCCCTACCACACCATGTGAGGCTGACTTGGATGCTAACCTATCACCTGATTCACTCTCAATCATACCACATTATTACGCCCTGTCGCTCCCCCTGGCATCCCACGTGGGACATTTTCCTTAGGCCCCGCTTCTGACTTACCATGTGAGGCTGACTTGGATGCTCACCCTTCACTCCTCTGCCAAGCCACGAGGTATCAATAGCGAAGTCCCAACATACTACGCAACGACCCTCCCATCTTGGCATGAGGCAGTCCATATATGCCTATTCACTCACTCTTCTGCCTTGCTTCGGGGTGGCTGGGTTTACCCCTTACGCGGTTGCCAGTCGCTGCGCCAAACCTGCCTCAGCACTTTTTTTTGCGCTCGGCCTTTTTCCGCTCCAACTAACCAATCACTAGTTAGTCGTGCCCGTCGTCTGTTGCTCGGTGCGCCAGATTCTCTGTAGCCTGCAGGAAATCTAAGTGGTTGCGATCGAGACTGCGTTCCACTTCTCCACCGCTTTACACATCCGCTGAATAAGGGTATCAGGGTTTGTGTTCCAGCCATAGACGTCAAGCATTGCTCTCCTTTCGACGTCGAAGCGAGGACATACAAACAGTATGTGCTCGGCAGTTTCGTCAGCACCTGGACAGTCAGGGCAGACGGGGACCTCCGCGTGACCGAACTTGTGGAGGTACTGTCGGAAGCAGCCATGGCCTGACAGGAATTGTGTCAGATGGAAGCGAGCTTCCCCATGGGGTCTACCCACCCAGCTCGATATGCTTAGGTATCAGCCGGTGGGTCCATCTACCTTTCGAGGAGTTATCCTACTCACGCTGCCATCTGGCGATCGAAGCCACCCTGGTGCGCTCGCTGACTCCTCTAATGCCAGCTCAAAGCACTCCTCATCTTCCCGGATGACCAGCCCATGACTGGCATATCACTCTTAAGCACATCACGCGGAAGGTGCTCTCCAGTTTCTGCAGGTAACTGGTTACCCTCAGTGCTCTTGACCAGGACAGGCCGCCGTACCTGAGGATAGATAGGCAGGCAACGCCTGCCAGTAGCCTACGTCTACTGGCGCATACTTTTGAGCTGTTGGACATAACCCTTGATAATGCCACACCAGAAGTCGAAGCTCTCTTCAACGTATAGTTGACATGGCTGCCGAAGGTCAGCTTGTCGTCTATGATGACTCCGAGAGACTTCAGACTCCGCTGTGAAGTGATCGCGACTTCTCCCACCTGGATAACTGCATGTTGTGCCGACTTGCGGTTGTTGACGATAACCACCTCCGTCTTATGTTGAGCGAGCTCCAGGCCTCTCGCGCTTATCCATTTCGCCACAGTGTTGATCGCGTGTTCTGCGGTCTGTTCTAACGATCTTGACCCCAGGAGGGAACTTAGGTCTCAGAATCCCGTCATACATGAGGTTCCATAATACCGGGCCTAGGATCGAGCCCTGCGGGACTCCGGCGGTAATAGGAACCTTTTTCTGACCGGCATCGGTCTCGTATAGCAGTACATGGTTCTGGAAGTAACTTTCCAGGATCCGGTACA
The DNA here is from genome assembly GCF_030247195.1 of Topomyia yanbarensis. Classification (NCBI taxonomy): domain Eukaryota; kingdom Metazoa; phylum Arthropoda; class Insecta; order Diptera; family Culicidae; genus Topomyia; species Topomyia yanbarensis. The sequence goes on from NC_080672.1 coordinate 66,211,772, forward strand.
GACCCACCGGTAGGCTAAGCCGGTGTAACGAGAGCGCAATTGCATCTTAGCATGCGCTGTTGAATGCGTTCTTCACGTCAAGTGTCACTAACGCACAGTATCGAATTCCTCGCCTTTTCCGTTGGATCGCTATCTCGGCAGTCTCTATCACTGAGTTGATAACGTCCACCGTGGACTTACCCTTTCGGGTTCGCGTTGGCACTCTCGCATAGGTTATCGAAACACGCTTTCTTGATGCTCTTAATGGCCTTGTTAAGGGCCAATTTCGCACCTCGAAACACTTCACAGCGGTTCTCGCTTGCATCCTCGGTGCGGACTCGTTGCATCCTACGTCTGGCTCTGAGGTAGGGCTGCAATCTCGGCACTCCACCAATATACCGGGCGTTTGCCGTTTCTTGACAGGGTTTTCCTTGGCATAGTGGCGTAGCACGCGCGTGATAGGACGGCTACCAGCGCATCCCCGCTTAGACTGCCGGTGTCGAAAAGAAGGCTTATGGGACGGAAGTTGCTCGGGAATCGTGTGCCTGCACTCTTTTTGGTGATTGCTACAATGTAGGCGAGTTTCCGGTCTATTGAAGGCATCGAGGAGTACCCTTTTCCCGCCTGGGGGTATGTCTTAATATTGAATACCCAACTCTGTCGGGGCCAACCGATTTTCCGCGGGCTGTCCTGAGAGCAGCTCGGAGTTCCGCTCCGGAGAAGGGTTTGTTACATTCCGCTGTAAAGTTTGGTGAAAAAGTGGTGCGGTTGCTTCGAGACGTGTCTTGTGTGTGATGAAGTCGGCGGAGAGGGCCATTACGCATGGGGTGGTCAAAGGGGTTTTTAGGAGAAGGCGTAGTGCTTTCCTGCGTCTCTGGAAAGCGCGGCTGGCACGACCTTACTAGTTTGGGGGATTCTTAGTTCTGCAGGTTGGATGATCAGTTAGAAGAGCTCTTTCGGGGTGTAGGCGCGGTCCCGTTCAAGGTTGGGCTGGAGATCTGCATCGAAAGTATCCTGGTCAGCGTCTCGTACATCCGCCGACGACGGCGGGTGGTTTTGGGTGGGGGTTGATTTCAATGGAAAAGATGACACTCAAGGCTGTGTCGTAAAATTTCGCCAAACCACAGGTCCTCGCAATGGTGTTGGATCAGAAGGTGACGTGGAGGCCGATGTGGAGTTTTCGCGGATGAAGTTTGTGCTGCCGTCGTTGAGGACCACAGCCTCGCTTTCTTCAATGGCTCTAAGTATCTCACTACTGCGGTGGCAGCACTTATCTGACCCGCAGGCGGTGTGATAGGCAATCAATTTGGTATTGAGGTGGATGTGCTCCGACAGAAGTTTTGCTTTAATGCCCAGACCGATGGTTTGATGGTTGTTGATTTTTTTGGACGTCTCCCAGTCGTACCGGTACCCGAATCAGTTTTATAGTTGATAATAATACAAAGTATAGTCAGTTGAAAAGCACTATACGCAAATGGTGCTTACGACATGGGTCTCGTCCACATAAACGATGTATTTAGTTAATTCAACCTTTGTGTTTTCATAACAACTATACATTAAGTCTTCGGGACTTATTAATACATTGTGCAGAGAACAATGACACCAAAAGTAGTTATAACAATGACACTGGTTATATTTAAGATGCTCATATTTTCATTCTCATTAATAGAAATTCAAACTATTCCATTATCAGTTTCAAGATGATAAATATTGCTGGAGTGACCATGATCAAATTGTCATAAATACCAACATTATAGTTAAGCGATAATCGATTTTTCTAGTATTGTTTACGATACAAAAGTTTAGTATTACCGATCTCATGGTTATTCCTACTTTTTTGGCAAATATTCAAAACAACCATAAAAGTCTGGTCATATATAGTATAGATTTTTTCTCAGTGTAATCGCTGGGACAGAAAGAATCATGGTCAGGTAAAACACGTGAAAGTTTTACCAAATGATCAACACAATGAGGAGGAAAAGCAAGCCGGTCATGGTCAATGAACGGACGGGAATCTGTCGACACTTTCAGTTATTGTTAAATGGACAAACAAGCACAAATATATTAAAGCATCAGGATAAGCAGTGAATCGACGGACGGACAAAGTGTTTATTGTGCGTTTACTCTGAACATTTGAATTTCAGAGTAGCGTGCGATTCAGTGAAACAATACGAACTGTGGCGGTTAATACATGAGCAGGACTTGTCGATGAGACTGAAAACCGATTCATACATCGCTGGATGAAGTCAAATCAAGCAGAATAGGCGGAGCAAAATACGACTTGTTTGGGAGGTCAGATGAATGCAACATAGCACCTAAGACTGCGATGCATATAAACCTACAAACAGAATCATGAAAGCTTTCATATTTCTTGGCTACCCGGGCGCTATCGACATGAAAGGAGTCGCTCGTAGAGCAGAGAAAGAGCTATACGAGTCTGCGAGTATTGGACTGACTATACACTTGGACAAGATGAGGTACAAGATAACTAGTATAGTAAAGCACGATTCATACGATACATAAACGGCTCGGAACGTGTGAATGATGGAACGATTACGTTGACATTCTTTTCAGTTGACGGGAGCTGATGTATCGTCTGAATCGAGCTTAAGGGATTCCAATCGACGATAGTTCTTAAGTGGAAATAAAAAAGTTTACATATCTTGAAACACTACTGATAGCAATTTTAGCCGCTAGGTGTTCTGGCTTAGAAAACAGCTTCTATGGTTGGAGTAGTCAGGCAAAGCCTTTTTCTATATAAATCGCTGATACCCTGTAAGGCCAAGAAGCGTTATCGTCGAAGAACTCTGCTCTCAACACTCGGTGGCACCAAGGAGAATGACATCTATTTCTCACATAACACTGATGTAACGCAAAAAAATGAGCAATAGTCTTATTCGCCAAAAAAATTGTATATTTTTCGCGAATTCTCCATCTTACAGCAAATTAGTTGTTGGTCGTTACGCCCTCAGAATGCAAGCACCGCCTGCAGCCTTAATTTTATTTTCCGCCTTTCGCGAGAAAAACTTGGCTTTTACGATGATAGGCTGATTGGGAATATGGCCCGTTCCGAGCAGTTTGAAGTAACCCTGAAAAAGAAAAAAAAATCATGTTTAACATGTCCAAACCAAGCTACGAAAGGTTCATCAATTATATTAATCAGTAATGTACAATCAACATTGCGATTTGCATGAAAAAGTACACAGTATGCATTCTGACCGCCCGTACATAACTATCATCATGTTAAGTTAAAATATCTAATCAAATTCTACAAAATCAAAAGATACACTTACAAATTTCACTAGATCCACCACAGGCACCTTTGCTTTGTCCTTCTTGCACTCGATGCGCTTGTCCTCGCCGACCAAGGACCATAGTTTGGTCAGATTCAACGTTGGACAGTACTGGTGGTTGCGGTTCAGGTGGAAATTCCTCATACCAACTTTACCAAAGTAACCAGGGTGGTACTTATCGTAGTTTATCCGGTGATGGTGCATACCTCCAGCGTTACCACGACCTCCAGGATGCTTACGGTGCTTTCCTGGAATACAAAAATTAAATAAACATAACCTCCCTGGATTTTTTTGTCACATCTCAACTAACCGATACGTCCATGTCCATGGCTGACATGACCACGTAGTTTCCTGGTCTTCTTCCTTTTACGTAGATTCTGAAATGATGAAACAATAGTTTATAGAAGTTTCAAATAAATAGCTAAGGTTGTAAACAAATTCACTTGCTGATCGTAGAAATGTCAAACTAGCATCATTCCAAAACCATCCCTCCATATTTTTGAACTAGAATTTCAAGGAATGCAGCGATAAATTACAACAAATTAATGAACTGTACGATCAGCAAATGAACAGCTACCCAAGTGCACCAATGAACAGAAAATACTTACGACCATTGTGGTTGATAAACGGAAAAACTTTACACTGCTGCCACGAAAATGTGTTCAACAGCAACCGAGTCTGCCGGAAAAAGAAGGCAGCAGAAAATGGAGCTTTGACGTTTTTCTTTACTGTTTCCGGTGGTGAGTTTGCTGGTTGTGACAGCTGTCATTTTCGTCTCACCCCACTGCACTGAAAAATAAAACAACCCAAAAAATAGGCACTTCACTGTCAAGACGGATACAGGTGAGCACATTTTCTTTCTATGATTGAGTGCGGTTAATACTATGTCGATGAAGCGGATAAAACGGGAGGATATGAAGAAGAAAAGCATGAACAAATGACGCATGTTTCTGTTGTTTTGTTGCTGTTCGGTTATAATTATTTTTTGTCGGTAGTTTCGAAATTAAAAGTGTCTCTAACGGTCAATTTCTTCAGGGTTTTCGGCTAACTACCTACCAGCTATCTGAAAACTGGTTTTCGGCGAAGTAACGTAACTGTTCACGGCACGAACAAAAGGCAGATTTGTTTTCATTTGCACCATACTCTCAATATTTTAGAGTTACCTCCCCTAAACTGTGTTCGTTGGATTTTTCACCCCTTATTGGTATCTTAAAGAATGAGTCAAAATACATAAAAAGCACGCATTATTAGAAACAAAGAAGTACCCACCTTTCGACAGCTTCGAGTCACTAAGTTTGTATCTATAAAATGGGAAATGCATTTTTGTCTTGTATGAATGTTTTCACTTTTCTCTTTTTTCATCTTTCCACACTATTTTTACAGTAAACGGCAAGTTATGGCCAGAAACCCATAGAAAATCGTCCCCATTTTCCCACCGACTAAATCGGATTCCATCGGCACAATCGGCCGACTAGGCCATCAATTAATCGGTCGATTGTTGCACCGACTCTTATGGGAGTTTAACATGGGCGTCTACCGACGCAACAAATCGGTCAATTTCAGCCAATTAAATCGGTCGATTGATTTGTAGTTTAAAACTGGAACCAGATTTACCTAGAGATTTACACAGAATAAATCTGGCGATTAATATATTGACGAAACTCAACTTAGTCGCCTAATTAATCGGTCGACCTCAAAGCACCCGATTTCGTCGGTCAACTGCAAAATTTATCAACTACTGTCTGATTTTCTATGGGAGTGACTTATCAGCCTTTTTGTTTACTGGGTTCGTTTCCGTGTGAGCAAGGGGGACGCTATCTAGCAAGTATTTCGTACCCAACATCAGCCGGACCGGACTAGATTATCACGGTTAAACAGCAATAAATAATACCTTTTACGAATATGTCAACGACTAGTACACGAGATATGCGAAACCGCTTACCCCCTACACACTTAAAATGATCCATCTACATGATCAGTTGCTAAAAATGATGAAGTCGCATACTGACACACAACATCGAACCGCAGCTGACCTAAAGAGCCACAGTCTTGAATTGTTCGGTAGCATCGAACAATTACTTAACGACGTAAAACCTAGGGGCAGATCACTTGTGATGCATTTTTAAAAACCAGCTAAATTAAATGCATTTCTTTCCATCATAATAGAAATTCATAATGTATTTTGCGTTGCGTGTAAGATATCAAACCCTACAAAAAATTAGCCCTACATTCAACAAAACGTCGAACAAAGTGAATCAGCATAGGACGTTTGTTAAACAAACTTTTCTGCGAGGGAGTGCAAAGTTGATGCAAAAATGGAAATTAAATGCATTTTTTTCTAATTTGATGCAAATTTTATACATTTTTAGAGTGATGTGCCCCTAGCGTAAAACAGTCAATGCAAGTCGTCCATAAAAAGAACGAAAGCGTATGCAGTAAACTAGGTCAGCATTTTCTTTCTTGCAACAATGGGTACTTTTTCCATTTCACAACCTCTCAAGTGGTAATGCCAATGGGTATTTTGATCCTGATAATGGGTGAAAATTCTTTTAAAAATAATTTCAAGCGAAACCGTGGAGGAATCGGAGCATTTCGGCAATGCTCCGAAAACAACGGCCGTTTAAACCACTGAGGATGTTGCAAATATGCGCCAATTCCGCAATTTTGACTGCTTTGGAAGCCAACAAAAATTTTCTGACCAGTGACAGGTTTTATTTAATTTTGTGGCGATGTTTTGTAATGTTTTTTTTTTTAATTCAGAAATAATTCTATTTTCAATATTTTTCATTCTAGGGCGATTTTTATGAATGGGTATTTTTTACGCCTTTTGCTGTAACTGTTCAGGCAAAAATAATGTATAAAACGTACAGGTCTGTACTCTAGGGGCAGAACACTTTAGAAATGTATATCAAATTTGCATCAAATTAGAAAAAATGCATTTAATTTCCATTTTTGCATCAACTTTGCACTCCCTCGCAGAAAAGTTTGTTCAACAAACGTCCTACGCTGAATCACTTTGTTCGACGTTTTGTTGAATGTAGGGCTAATTTTTTGTAGGGTTTTGACGTCTTGGACGCAACGCAAAATACATTGCACGCAACGCAAAATACATTACGAATTTCTAGTTTGATGGAAAGAAATGCTGATTTAATTTCGCTGATTTTTAAAAATGCAAGTGATCTGCCCCTAGTCTGTACTCATTAAGGTTGGACAGAGAATGCGCAAAATTCACAAACGAAAAAAGCATTTTTTTTCCACACCGTATGTCAGATCTTCACACAGAAAAAAAAATTGGTAAAAGTAAGAGTGTTCCGCTGTTAGCAAAAAACAACCAACGCCAACTATTAGGTTGAAAGTAAAACTTTTAAATTAATCAAGAAAAATAATCAAAGTAAAAGTTTTCCTTTTAAGCAAATGAAGAATAGCATAGCATACACTCAAAAAAAGTAAACGTTATGCCTATTGATTTTACACATAGATTTTTGCAATTAACGGAGGCATATAGACACTATTAGCTGGCACATAAAAATAATGTGTGTATTTACAAGAAATATTAATCTTACATTCACATTCCATAACTATTAGGCACATAAAACCCCATTCTATAACAATATGCACATATAACTTATGTGTGTGCATACATAGTTTCTACAGTTGGCACATAAAAGGTATGTGTGCGTGTGATAACAATAACATTTCTTCTTCATATGAATTTTAAGCGGTTTGATGCAAAAAGAATTAACATTTGGATTTTTTTCAGTGTAGCATAGCATAGCATGAACACCTGCACAAATCGTAGGGTGGAGTTGCAGAATTGAGCATATCTATTGTCATATCAGTTTTCGCCACGAACTGCAATGACGTAGACCCGCTTATTTCCACACACCTGGCTACGTCCTTACAAGCGTTTTTATGTTGATAATAGTCCAATTTCGGAACCGAAACAGTTTTCATAGATGACGGAGAAAACAAAAGGCGAATCAAATGTATATATAAACATATATTGGAAGTCAATATAATTAAAATAACATGGAAAAATCTCACCGGGAACTCCGTGGTGCCTTCACGACTTCCGAACTGCCATCTGGGCTTTACACCAGCACGCAGAAGCAGTCCCAAAAGCCGGCAGATCAAACATAGCAACTAATAGTCTCTTGTTGGCATCACGTGGGTAACTGTCCTCCCGGGAACGCTGCGTCTAATGATTCACTGATGATTCACTATCAGAATTAAAGCACCGAGAGTGAAAAACAAACTGTTTTTTCCTATTAAAATACACTGCAGAAAACTGACCCCTTTTAAGCAAATGAAGAATAGTATTCAAAACAAAAGTTTTATTTTTAAACTAAGAGTATGCGTTGGTTGTTTTTTGCTAAAAATGAAAAACTCTTATTTTTACCAACATTTTTTTTTTCTGTGTGCATAAAAATCAATCAGCGTATGTAGAATGTTGTTGCAGTACTGCTGATTGATTTTTATGAAGATCTGACATACGGTGTGGAAAAAAACTGCTTTTTTCGTTTGCGAATTTTACCCTTTCTCTGTCCAACCTTAATGAGTACAAGCTATTTATCCATTAAGTGGGATATTCCACTTTTTTGAAAATGGGTATTTTCTGTGCATTAATGGGTACTTTATTTTATTAGTATACCCTTGGTGTGAGCAGCCTATTAATTCGACAGATTCAAAACCATTGGGTTGATCGTGGTAAATTCGCTGCCGGCCCTATTAACTTGCCGCAGTAAAACCGTTGACATTGACACATATGATCGTTATTTATTTATTGTACATTTTGGTGAGTCCGCTTATTCTTTTCAGGAAATATTGCAAAATAATATTAATAGAGAAGTGTTAATCAAACTAAGTTATAAAGAAAATCTAACATGGAAAATAATGCAAATTATTTGAACCAAAAGATGTTGAAGCCGCTGATGCCGGAAAATATGAGAACCGAGCTAATTGCAGCTCTGAAAATTCAAAATATTCAGCCCAGCCGAACCAAGTCCGTTAGAAGTACGTATTGATGTATATGTATTAAATTTTTGAAAAAATCATTTGTCCTTATTTTAGATATTAAAAAGTTCGGATTCTCGTCTTCGTTGGCTAGCCCAGCTGGACAGAGCCCCGGAAACGAAGAAAATAAACGAATGCAGCTTCGTTTGCAAGCGATACGAGAGATTAGAACTTCTGAACTGTCGTACATGAAACAGCTGGATCTTCTTATTAATTACTTTGTAAATCCTTTAAAAACTAACGGACTCATTCAAGATCGTGAGCATAACCAAATTTTTGGTCAGCTGGAAACGATTTATAATCTAAGTCAAGAGTTGTTGAAAAAATTATCTGACGATCTGGATGTGGTCGTCCAAGCATTTATGAATCTAGGTCCATTTTTTAAGCTATATTCGGTATACGCTTTCGATTACCGAAATTCGCTCTGTAGTTTACAGACTTTGATGCAGAAGAATCAAGCTATGAAGAAGTTTATCATCAACACTGAATCCCGCCCAGAAGTTCAAACGAAATTGATTTCTTTGCTAATTACTCCCATTCAAAGGATACCTCGGTACAAGTTGCTTTTACAGCAGGTCCTGTTGTACACCAGTCCATCGGATGTGGCCTACAAACAACTGCACGAGTCTATTCGCCTAGTAGAGCAGTCCGTATCACACATTAATTCGGTCGTTGAAGATTTTGAAAATACGCAACGATTAATCACTATTCAAAATGCACTGACAAATAAATCACTGAAAATTGTGAAGCCAGCAAGGAAAATACTCAAGGAAGGCGTGCTGCAGAAACTTAAAACCGATGGATCAACATCACGGAAATATTGCATTCTTATGTCCGATCAGTTTGCTTACTGTAAGATGTTAAAAGATCAAGAGCATCTGTTTACGGATAATGGACTTGAATGTTGCTGCATTTTCCCACTCAAGAAATGTAAAGTTGTCGAGATGTTTAGGGGAAGCTTTAAGATTACGTGTAGCGGTGATGGTATTATTTTTACTGCCGATAATCAAGAAGACAGTCACAGCTGGTTTCAGACCATTCGAGATGCCGTCGAGTTACATGTTCAGTGTCGAAAAACGTTGCGCAAGCTCTCCAGCAATAGGAAACCAATGCGGTAAATTCAACAAGTGCTTTCGATTAAATTTCATCTATATTATGTTTCTAATTATAGCAAAAAGCACATACAACGGCTTGAACCCGAGGATGATTATTTGTGGTTACTTCGGCGCAAAACCGCCAGTCCAACGAGTCCAGCCAAATCACGCAGAAGTGGGCTATGCTCGCTTCGGCATCTGGACTGCCTGAAAGCGAACCGTTCCTTCCAAGATGATTCCATTGTGACTGGTTCTACACTGCGGTCGCCAGATTATCTCAATCGAAGAGCTCACGTCGATCCGAAGCGTGACGAAACCATGTTTTGCAGAGACAGTAATTCGCCACGAGTACAGACTGGCAGGAAACATGTACACTTTCAACTACCTGCCTCGTACTACCGGCGGTGATTGGCAAGCTGATGCCAAATTTTGAGTATTGTAAACATGATCTATAGCTTCTAGCTATCTTTTTTAACGTACTGATCTTTTCTATGCGACAAGTATTAAATATGATATTGAACTCTTAAATGACGTTACAATTAAGCATCATGAGAATTTCCAATAGTCCTACTTTATATTTCGATACACTAAAGTCTTTTTCGTGTGGATTTTTCATGTTATGCGGTATTTACTCTACATAAGTTTGAGCGTGTTTCTATTAAATTCAAACTATGTGCGAATTGCGAGGAGGAAAACCGCGTATACCCGGAAAGGATGTCTAAAAGAGAAATGCGGTACCTCGTTAGTGATATCCAAGATGACAACCCCTTCACGAGGCTTGATGTTGCAAGGTAAGGCTTACCTGGTTAAAGTAGCACATGTACTACATATCCGACGAGATGGTAGAATAAGAAGTGGGCTTTTTGTGCTTGGTAAACCTCAGCGCTAGGTTATTAGATAAAGGCCTATCTGAGCGTTGAGGATAAGGTCAACTTTTTCAACTATAGGTTGATCAATGGCTATGCGCCGCAATCGAAAAACGCGATGATGCGGAAGATGAGTACTTTGAGTATCTATACAATGAAAAGATCGGACTTTGGACGGACAAAAACCTTCCGTATTTTCTCAACAGGAGATTGAACAACCTCCCCAGCGGACGCCGGTCCAACGTAGCACAAGGTAGAAACTGGAAGCATCATCGCAGGATGTCGTCGAAGAACCAGCGAAGTCGTTTTCATTCTTCTGGTAAGTAGCACTTGTAACTTTTTGGACATTTTTTTATCGCCGTATCTTAAAAAATAACTATTCACTATAAAATCGTGATTTAAATGAGACTTGTCGGCCACGTGTATTTTATTTTATTCTAAGGGGCGGTACACTAATTACGTAACAACTTTTCAACCGACCCCTCTCCCCCAGATAAGAGTTCGTAAGATTTTGGTGAACTCCCCCTTCCCGTGGATCTTTTAATATTATCAATGTCTAAATAAAAATAAATAAATCGAATTTTATTGTATAGCTATTCATGGGATCTTGTGTACGCGATTTGTTACTTTGCGTAAAGATCTTATTTCTTGTTGAAAATCTATTTACTTCATTACCTCTTGTTGCTTGTGGATCACTTAGTCCGCTTTCTCTCGGTTTGTCGTTTTCGTTCATGCTATCCTCGCTGTTAATGTTGTATGGGCTTTCACGATTACCTGGTTTGAGTCGTTTGTGGGGCCTACGGGTCACGATCGCTTATCCGTGTTCTTTGTTATTTACTTTATTATCGGTGGTGTTGGCAGTTGATTGGGAAGTAATAGGCGCATCACAATGATCGTTCACGCTGTGCGTAGGTTCTGTTGTTTCAGTATGCGTTGGTGCCTGAGCCACAGACTAACAGATATAACACTCAAAAACAAAGCTTCGCCCGCTTTAACGGTCATTTTAAATAGTATGTAGTTGGGACTGTGGCCACATTTGAAATTATGGCGTCACTGACATATGAACAAGCATTCGGGGGATAGACCACTAGTGAAAAATTGTTCCCAAACCTGAGGGGTAACCCACCAGTAAATGAGTGTTTGGGACTGTGAATAATAGGTGGAGCTAGTGTTCTGGGAAAATTGTCGGATCGATGTTTTTTGAGGGAATTCCCTCATAGTGTTATGTCTGTGCCTGAGCTGCAGCTCTGATGGTTTGTGATTTAGTTGATGTTGATGAAGGGTGTACATGGTTTCTAGTAGGGATAACCTTCTAATTGATGTGTACGCCCTTAGCGTAACATCTTTCCAATATCGTAACGCACGTTACGCTCAGCTGGCATCCCTGTAGCTGGGTACGGCAAGAAATAGTAATAAAAGCAGCTACTGCTGCATTCGATTGTTACACGTTAAACAGTGAAGTTTATTTTACAAAAGTGCTCCGTTCATGCGAACTCCTCCTTTATTTCTCCCAGGCGAACACGGTGGAGTCGTTGGTGGTTCTTAGGTGAGTTCCAGATATCGCGGAGATTATTAATAGTTTCCGTATAGAGACGGACCGAAAGGAGTTTTCTTTTTGGATATGAAAACTAGCGACGAGGACAAAGTGAAGTGCATATAATTAATAACGCCGTCAAACGGCATTTTCTTTTCTTTTCGCATATTCATCTAGTTGTCGGTCATTAAGCGTAAGTGTGCCCGAATTCACATTGCATTTTTTATGGTGAATTTATTTCCTCTGGGGGAAGTGCAACGGCCTTAATTGCCGTGTGAATGTGTTATATAGAACGGTAAAATTGATTCCCGGCAGTTTGCGAGTGGCGTGGTCTAGACACATCGTAAGGAGGCGCCATTTTGCTTTTCCAGTTCATTTCCTAACTGCGTGTGCGTGTATTAAAAGAGGGTAAAGTTACCAATTGTGGCCAATATAAGAAAAATAGACGACAAAAGTTAAAAAAAAAGAAAAAGGTTATACTGGTGGAACATTTAGAGACAAAGGATTTTTTTTCTCTTTTTGTTAGACTAGATGCCCTTTTGTGGTGCGGCGTTGTAGTTTTGTTTATGTAACAAAAGGTGTTTTGTTTCACTAACAATAGTAATTTAGGCATTGTTAGCTTGAATTACTTGCATTATTTAGTTTCAAACAATACATTGTCTTATGCCGGAATAATTAATTGTTCTTTTTCTTTATTCGGTATAGCTACAAAACCGACTGGTTCCAGTGAACAGACCGAAATCGGATCCGGTAGACAGGACGGTGAAAGGATACCAGTCAGAAGTGACGTGGAAAGATACACCGCAAGAAGAGGCAAAGGCGCTTACAAGGATTAGGGTAAAGCCGGCAAAGGTCGACCGTGATAAGTCAGCTAAATAGCTTCGACTGATTATTTGGATTTGTAGGGTGAGTCAATCTGTTTTCTAATTTATTTTCAATTCATTCTTTGTGTAATATTGTTTTTCCCAAAATTGGTTTTAATTTTCTATTCCATTTTTTTTTTCGAATTGAAATAGAAAATATGTCTCAAATGAGTATGGCTTCACTTATCGAGCCTTACAGAAAGGGCACTCCCTTTAGTGATTGGATAGATCGATTGGAATATTGTTTCGTGGCCAATAAAGTGGAAGATAATCTAAAGAAGGCCCATTTTATTACATTGGGCGGCCCGATTGTATATTCCGAGTTAAAGCTTCAGTACCCTACTGGGAATTTAAACGAGGTGTCGTATGACGACATGATAAAAAAATTAAAAACTCGACTTGACAAAAAGCCATCTGGTTTAGTTCAACGTCTAAGATTTTCTAATAGAACTCAGCATCCTGATGAATCCCTGGAGGATTATGTTCTCGCGGTCAAGCTCCAAGCGGAGTTTTGTTCCTTCGGGACATTCAAGGACCAAGCTGTGAGGGATAGGATAATTTCGGGAATAGCGGATACCGCATTACAACAAAAAAATTTGAATGAAGACGAGGATTTAAGTTGTGAGGCTACTGAAAAAATTATTATAACGTGGCAGATGGCCAAATCAAATGCGCAATCCATGGGTATTGGGAGTAAATCTGAACCGGTTGCATCAATAAATCCTATTAATAACCAACCGGGAGTAGCTTTGAAAAAACTTTTGAACGCCCTTGAAAATGCCCAAGCTAATAACAGCGAAAATACGCCGGGTCCCTCGAGAGGCCCAGTCAAGTCTAGACTAGGATACAATCCATACAACCGAACGGATACGTCTAATCCCATATTCAAACCGGCTGTTTGGCCACGTGGGTCCGAACGACAGAAGGCAGATTATTCTAGATTAACATGCGATTTTTGCGGAATTAAGGGGCATATAAAAAAGAAGTGTTTCAGACTAAAGAACCTTAAGAGGGATACAGTAAAATTTGTTGATAATTACGGGAAACCTGGAGGCAGCAAGGACAAGTCACTGAACGAACTTTTCACCAGAATGTCAACAGAGGCTGACAGCGACGATGAACCAGATGCAGGAGAAACGCAATGTATGTTGGTAACTTATGTAAACAAAATTAATAATCCTTGTTTGATCAATGTTTTTATGGAGGGTAAAACACTCCAAATGGAGGTTGATTGTGGTTCATCGGTAACCGTTATGAGTAAACAACAATACGATTTAACCTTTTCGATGCCTCTGAAACAATCAGAGAAGAAATTAGTGGTAGTAAACGGGAACAGCTTAAAAATAGTTGGTGAAACAAATGTTTCAGTAAAGTTCAATGGAAGACAGGCAAATTTGACCTTGGTTGTTTTGAATTGTAACAACAATTTTATTCCGTTATTGGGACGCGATGGTTTAGATGTTTTCTTCACCAATTGGAGACAATTTTTTACAAATTCTATTAACGAAATCAAACAGGAAGAGCAAGAAACTGAATTGGTTAGAGAAATTAAACAAAAGTTTAAGGAAGTCTTTATCAAAGATTTTTCTGCACCTATTAAGGGATATGAAGCAGAATTGGTTTTAAAAGAAGACAAGCCAATATTTAAAAAGGCTTATAATGTTCCTTACCGCTTAAAGGACAAGGTTTTATTATATTTGGATAAGTTGGAAAAAGAAAAAGTTATCACTCCAATAAAAACAAGCGAGTGGGCCTCTCCTGTTGTAGTTGTCATGAAAAAGAATGACGATATAAGGCTTGTAATTGACTGTAACGTATCCATAAACAAATGTTTAATTCCTCATACTTACCCTTTACCAACATCGCAGGATTTATTCGCCGGCTTGGCGGGATGTAATGTTTTTTGTTCGCTTGATCTTGAGGGGGCATATACCCAACTATCCTTGTCGGAAAAGTCCAAAAAATAATGGTTATAAATACAATAAAGGGATTGTATACTTACAACAGATTGCCTCAAGGCGCTTCATCGAGTGCATCTATTTTTCAACAGATCGTGGATCAAGTATTACAGGGTATCGATAACGTATTTTGTTATTTGGATGATGTTCTAATCGCGGGTAAAGATTTGCAAGATTGTTTAAATAAATTAGAGCTAGTTCTAGATCGACTGAGGATAGCAAACATCAAAGTAAACTGGGAGAAATGCAAATTTTTCGTAAGCGAACTACCGTATTTAGGACACATCATCAGCAAGCAGGGTTTATTGCCATGTTCAAGCAAAATTGCAACCATCCGAGAGGCAAAGCAGCCAGAAAATGTGGCGGAATTAAAATCGTTTCTGGGCCTGATAAATTATTATCACAAATTCATACCACATTTGTCCGCTAAGCTTTATCATTTGTATAATCTTCTAAAGAGTGAAGCCAAATTTATTTGGAATGCGAATTGCGTCAAGGCATTCAGGGAGAGTAAAGACTCGTTATTAAATGCAAATATTTTAGAATTTTATGATCCAAAAAAGCCCATTGTTGTTGTATCTGATGCGTCAGGATACGGCCTGGGAGGGGTAATTGCCCATATAGTGGACGGTGTTGAGAAGCCAATATGTTTCACATCGTTTTCGCTGAACACAGCACAAAAAAATTACCCCATTTTACATTTAGAAGCTCTTGCTCTGGTATCTACTATTAAAAAATTTCATAAATATTTGTATGGACAACATTTTACGGTCTTCACTGATCATAAACCTTTAGTGGGGATTTTTGGCAAAGAGGGTAAAAACTCTATTTTTGTTACTATACTTCAGAGATATATTCTGGAAATATCCATTTATGATTTCGATATCCAATACAGGCCATCATCTAAAATGGGAAATGCGGATTTTTGCTCGCGATTTCCACTAGGGGAAGAAGTTCCTAAGCAATTGGACGAAGAACTATTAAGACATATAAATTTCGGAAAGGAATTCTCCATTGATTCAAAAAACATAGCCAATGCTACTAAAACTGACAAATTCCTTATGGAAATAATTAATTATATGAAATATGGTTGGCCGAAAAAGGTAGGCAAATGCTTTGTTAACGTTTTCGCTAATCAACATGAATTGGAAATTGTGGACGAATGTTTGTTGTATCAGAACAGGGTTGTAATACCACAGCAAATGCAAAGCGGGGTTCTTAAGCTTTTGCATGCAAATCATGCTGGTATGGTAAAAATGAAGTTATTGGCTAGGCGAACTGTGTACTGGTTCGGGATAAATGGTGATATAGAAAGCTATGTAAAACAATGCGATATCTGCAGCAGCATGACTGCGGTTCCGAAGCCCAAAATAGAGTCTGCGTGGATACCGACAACAAAACCGTTTAGTAGAATACATATTGATTTCTTTCATTTTGAACATCGTACATTTTTATTAATGGTCGATAGCTTCTCCAAATGGATTGAAATTGAATACATGCGTAATGGCACAGATTCTGGAAAAGTCCTAAAAAAGTTGGTAACCTTCTTTGCTAGGTTTGGGTTACCGGATGTTTTAGTTTCTGACGGAGGGCCACCGTTCAATTCTTATAGTTTCGTGAGCTTTTTAGAAAAGCAAGGAATTAAAGTCCTTAAAAGTCCTCCTTATAATCCGTCAAGTAACGGTCAAGCGGAAAGATTAGTAAGAACAGTTAAGGATGTATTAAAAAAGTTTTTAATGGAACCAGAAACTAAAGAATTGGATTGGGAGGACCAATTAAATTTATTTTTATTTAATTATAGAAATAGTTGTCTGACAAATGAGGGAAAATTCCCATCTGAAAGAATTTTTAGCTATACACCAAAGAAGCTTATTGACTTGCTTAACCCAAAAAAGCATTATAAACAACAAATGTTGACGGCTTCCCCTCCTAGTGGGGAAAGGTCATTAAATCGTTCCCTTGAAAAAAACATTGATACCTTTGATAATCTGATGGAGGGTGACGAGGTGTGGTACAAGAACCACAACCCTCATAACCATATGAGATGGCTAAAGGCAATTTTTCTAAAACGCTTTTCTAAAAATACATTCCAGATTTCAATTGGAAGCGTGCCGGTAATGGCACACCGTTCCCAGGTGAGAATTAAGGACCACAGTCCTGGAAGAAGGAACCCACTGGTTTCTTGGTTGCCGAAGGGTGAGGAGAATGATATTGAGGACACGATGAGTGAGGAGGAAGCGTTCAGGGGTTTTCCTGAGCAGGATTTGCCCGGGAGAGGCGTGAAAAGAAAATTTGACTTAGTTCCGTCGAAATTGTCGGAATCTGAACCGAGGAGGTCAAAACGTTTGCGAAAGGCAAAAGTGGATAAGAGTTTTATCTATAAGCTTTAAGATGAATTGCCAAAATTAAGAACAAACTGTTCGTTTTGTTACTAGATAGTAAGCTCTGAAATTTGTAAGGTTTGAAACAGGAAAACCTGATTTCGAATACCTTTTGCATTGTATAAAGATTAATTGATAAATGTACAAAAATTGTTATTATAATTTTAAGTTGAAATTTTTAAAAGGAAAAGTGCTGATGTGTACGCCCTTAGCGTAACATCTTTCCAATATCGTAACGCACGTTACGCTCAGCTGGCATTCCTTTTTTTTTATCTTAAAATACGTTTATTTAGGCCCAAATGCTGTAGCTTAACGAGGCCGATAATTCATTTTTTTTTATATTACATGTCACATGTTAGTGGGGGAAGGGAAAGCCGTATTTAGGGGCGCTGCTGGCATCCCTGTAGCTGGGTACGGCAAGAAATGGTAATAAAAGCAGCTACTGCTGCATTCGATTGTTACACGTTAAACAGTGAAGTTTATTTAACAAAAGTGCTCCGTTCATCCGAACTCCTCCTTTATTTCTCCCAGGCGAACACGGTGGAGTCGTTGGTGGTTCTTAGGTGAGTTCCAGATATCGCGGAGATTATTAATAGTTTCCGTATAGAGACGGACCGAAAGGAGTTTTCTTTTTGGATATGAAACTAATGTACTGTACAAACAACAGTTTTTCCAGGGCGCTTATCAATGGCAAACTGGGAAATGAAATAAAAATAGAGAGATCGGTACGACAAGGGGATCCACTATCAATGCTTTTGTTTGTAATCTATTTGCAACCACTGCTTGATAAACTGCACAGAGAATTTCCACATGCTGTTTTGAACGCCTACGCTGATGATATTTCTATGTTTCTCGGCAGTGACTATCAGGTGCGAGCTGTTCTAAACACCTTTGAAGCATTTGGATTTGTTTCTGGGGCAAGAATAAGAATAAAAACCCAGGGGAGTGGGCGTAGCGTATTGGTAAATCGATTGCCTTGTACGCAGCGCACCTGGGTTCGAGTCCCGACCCCGCACATAGGGTTAGAAATTTTTCCTAAGAGATTTTTCTAACCCGAAGAGGCGAATGACCTTAAGGTTAAAACCTCTATAATTGAAATAAAAATAAAAAAAAAAAAAAAAAAAAAATAAAAACCCAGAAAACTAAAGCTATAAGGATCGGTCTGATAAACTTGACACCACAAAATGAGTGGTTTCAGATACAAAACACAGTAAAAATCCTCGGAATACATTTTGCTGAAGACTTCTCCGACACAGTTGACCGCAATTGGGCTGCGGTTTTATGAGGGTTCCAAACGTGTATGTGGATGAACAACGTCCGAAATCTGAATCTCGCACAAAAAGTCATTTTGATAAATACTTACATAACATCGAAGCTATGGTACACAGCATCTGTAATTCCACTTCCAAACAAGCATAGTGGAAAGTTTATCTCGAGAATTGGATCATTTCTATGGTATGGGAAAAGATGGACCAGGATAGCTTTCGAAACGCTGATACTTCCTAAAGACAGAGGAGGGTTAAATCTACATTCACCACCGATCAAAGCCAAGGTTTTGCTGATAAATAGAATGATACAAATCGCTTCAGATCTCCCTTTTCTTTGGAGTTTCTTAGAACACAACGCCAATCCCCCAAATCTGCTGGCCATACCCAGGAAATACGAACACATTCGAACAGTGGTGAAAGAATCTGCTTTTCTAACTGATGAAATCGCAAGAACGCCTAGCTCCAGTATAATATACTGCAGCTTCTTAAAACAACTGAAGGAACCGGAAATAGTGAGGGAGAATCCACTACGCGACTGGAAGAAAGTATTTAGACACATCCACTCCAAGCTGCTAAAATCGGATCAACGATCTGCGTGGTATTCAGTTGTTCATCGCAAGATAATTACCAACTCTACAAAATGAATAGACGAGCCGACGCCGACTGCAGTATTTGTCCTGATCGAACAGATAGCATCGAGCATCACCTTCTTCAATGTAGCGAAAACAAAACTATCTGGGTATACCAACGGAACGTCTTCGTAGCGATTGATCGACGGCTAATACAACTACAACCTGAGGATTGGATCTACCCAGTTCTCCAACACCAATCCAGACGGACACGCCAGCTGATACTGAAGGAATTCTCCCAGATGTTATGTTACATGACCAGTACACCAACGAACCAAAAAACTGTAGATGGATATAAATTTTATTTGCAATGTAACTAAATAAGTAATAATAAGAGACTGGACAATAAATTTTTACAAAAAAGTAGTGTGTCTTCTTGTGTAACAACGTAGGGCACACAGGGGTCTGTCCTTCATATGTGCACAACGTGATTTGAGATTTGGTCACGCATTTTGCTTTGAATTGAACGATCAGATATGAAGGAATAGGTTCCGTCACTCGCATTCTCACGAAACAAACACCGTTGGAAATACCTAGGAAAATTTTCTCCAGGTTTCAAACTTAAAGGTTGTCAATATAAACGGGTATCTTGTTCCTAACATTATCATGCTCAACGACGTATTCCATGTTGTCTTCCATAGCGTAGCTTTCCGTTATGCCCAAAATTTTAATCGTTATCAGTAACGAGTGTGGTGGGCTTGTATAACGACGACTTCCGTTAGTCTAAACTGCATTTGCAAATTTGCTGTTGAATTTTGCTGATGAGTTTCAAACATCTTGAAATCAATGATCGATATCGTACCGACGAAAGTAACGCTGCTTTATTGTTCATACTGGCTTGGGCAGGGATGCCATTATGCCAGATTTATCTGGCACAGCCAGAGTTTTGACAGCTTCCAGACAAAAAGACAAACCTCTCTTTTTGCCAGATTTTTAAGTTTTAGAAGCTGCTACACGCACATTTTGGAAATTTGGGTAATAATGTCTCAAATTTTACACAAATCCATTGATGCAGGTTCTATGAAAACTAAAATGTAGACCAAATTTCGATGACTTTGAGGTCGCTGACAAGTGCCAGATTTTGCCAGACATTTTTAGTTGAATTGCCAGATTTTCTTTGAAAAATAGTGGCATCCCTGCGCTTGGGACGAATTTTATTATTCGATTGCATTGCTTGTTTATCCAGCCATAATGGCGGTCTAAATTGTTCAGTTCATAATACGTTTAATGACAATAGTTTACGTCAACCGCCCAGTGAGATTAAGTCATCCTATGTTAGTCTAATGTGTTGGATGTTTATTCAATGAACGACCGACATCTTCAACTTGGCGTTGCTGTCAAGGTGGCGTAAACGATTATTGCCAAAAAAGGTCAATTAAACGTATTACGAACTAAACAATTTAGACCGCATTTATGGCACGCAAAAACTGGATAGTACTGACACGGTACATAAAGACAGCAGACTTTAGGTAGAAACGTTCGTTTGATTCTTTGCACTGTTAACAAGCAGAGCGACTGATTAGGTACTGGTATCGACCCTGTAGTAATTCCATGATCCCCAGCTCGAGAGAGCGCTCAAAGAAATTATTCCAAGCTAAAATACTGAGAGCAACAGCAATTTTGTCAAGAACCGAGGTCAGCATGCTTGATTGCCGTAAAACGGTATACTGGTTGTCATTCTGAACATCAACATCACTAGGATCCGCCATATTCTTTTTTCGTTTCACGCGCGACGTACGCACTAAAATTTTTTTTGCCGAAGCCAGCAAAACAAAATGCTGAGAATCGAACAGCTGACTGTTCAGCAATAGTCTCGGTAAATGAAAACTCTCTTATAACTGAAATCTCAGTAATTTGATTTTACTCAGAACTGTCAAACTTTGCCGAAGGATCAGTTTAATTTTAACTGATATTTACGGTAAATCCAAAAAGAAAATGTTTACCGAACATTCGGCTATTGATTGTTTTTCTATAAAATCTTTCGACTTTCGGAATTTAAACAATAACGTCGGGTACTTTTTAGTTTCACTGTTAATTATTTTTTATTAAAAACTAACAAATATTTGAAATAGGCCTCTATTAAATCATCGCCAACATCGACGTTGAACCACAGACTAACAGACATAACACTCAAAAACAAAGCTTCGCCCTCTTTAACGGTCATTTTAAATATATTTATAGTTGGGACTGTGGCCGCATTTGAAATAATGGCGCCACTGACATATGAACAAGCATATGGGTGATAGACCGCTAATGAAAAATTGTTCCCAAACCTGAGGGGTAACCCAGCAGTAAATGAGTGTTTGGGACTGTGAATAAAAGGTGGAACTAGTGTTCTGGGAAAATTGTCGGATCGATGTTTCTTGAGGGAATTCCCGCATAGTGTTATGTCTGTTAGTCTGTGGTTGAACTGAGACCACGATATGCAGCACTTTCCGCCGCTCTCGGGTCTCTCTCCTCCTTTAATGACGGGGTTATGCTACCTTTGCAACCGTCAGTTTCCCGGGATGTCTAAAAATTACGAAAGTATTGATATGTTTACTTACTCAATAACTGGAGTATGCGACTCTTTACCGACTCCTCCTCGATTTCCAAATACTGTATAACACAGTACATCTTTGAAACGTTAATTTTTAGAAACACTTTCAAGAACACTTGCGTCGCGTGTGAAACGAAAAAAGAATATGGCGGATCCTAATGATGTTGATGTCCAGAATGACAACCAGTAGGGGAGAGTGAGGACACCTGATCCTTGGGGATATTTGATTCCTTGGTCATATCTCATAATCTATACATCAAAATTTACCACAATATAAAAAGAAAATGAAATATTTGATTGTTTATGATGTTTTAAAAACAAATCTAATGTATAATATTTGATTTGGAAAAGTTGTACAATATTTTAGAAAATATGTTTTGGTATCAATCTCGAATATCTTTTTACACATTTTTTAAACGGTTGTATCGGATCGGCGAACTAATTATGTATGAATATATTCAAGTACGATTACTTTCTAAGGGCTTTTGTCTAGAAAAAAACGTTCTTCGAATAAAAAGTATCACAACACATACAAAAAAAATAAATTTTTGTTCACCTCATACAATAGGTATCTTTGATTCCTGTAACACTGGGTACACTTGATTCCTATCATTAGCTCTCTCAAACACTTTCGAAATGTATAGAAATAGAAAAACATCATTTTCATAAAGTGCCTGGTACTATTAATTGATCATAAATGTTTTTTTCTGTGAACATATTATGATATAAGTTACTGAAGCTTGGGAAAGCCAGTTAAACAGTACTGATTTACCGCAAATACTTGTCTTGACTTTCAACTGCGATTGAAGTTTGTCGTGCATCTACAAAGGTAGTCTAGTTAATTTATTTATCAGGACAGGTAATTAGCTGAACATTCGTGTCTATTAGTCATGGTGTGCTTTGTTTCTTTAGTCCTAGCTGGCAGGGGATCAAGTTACAACACGTTTTAACAATAACCACGTTTTGACATGATTTTCAAAATTGTTCATATTACTGACAGGATATAGTATTCGGATTTACATATTATTCATAGCTCTCACAATTCAAATGGACTACAAAATGGCGAATATTGCAATTTAAATTTTTATTTCATTGAAAAGTTATGAGAAAAAAACAAAAGTGGGATCAAGTGTACCCACTCTCCCCCATAGTTTTACGGCAATGAGGCATGCCGACCTCGGTTCTTGACAAAATTGCTGTTGCTCTCGGTATTTTGGTTTCCGAATTCTCGTTGAAACATTTTAGATGACGATCGTTCAGTTAAGTCAAATAACGATTTTCGGAAATATTCAGAAAATTCTGAAATGTCAGCTATTTTTGGTAGCACCGTTATATTTTAGGTAAATTATTTGCCGAATTAAGAAGATGCAGTTGAGTGTGTAGGATTATTCGAACACTGTTTGCACGTGAGGCTTAGTAATGTGGACTCTCTTACCAAACCTATGGTAAGAGAGTTCACATTACCAAGCCCTGACACGAGTTTGAATGGACACACCATTTTGTCTTGTACAGTGTGGTAGTCATTGGAAAAAATTATTCACTGGAGCAAGGGCATGGCACGCATGGCAAACTCGAATCGGTGACTACACCGTCGATTTCAACTTTGTGAGCGAAAATGTAGACGCAGTAGTCCTTCATATAAGACATGTCGCCTACGATACAGGCGACAAGTCTTATAAGAAGGACCACTGCGTCCTCGATAATTTTGCTTGCTGTAGGCCAAATATCACAATTCTGAGCTTATCTGGGCGAACTTTCGATATATCTGTTACGGATGAATACTGCTGCGTCAGTTCTTTCAAAATTTCCAGAATACTTGGTGGATTGTCTTTGATCCGAAAGTAGATCAGATATTGGTCGACCGAGTTCAATATGTAATATTATCAACGGGAAGATGGATTCTTTAAAGACGAAGCTTGTTCGACATCCATTTTTCATTCAGGGTTTCTAGGAGAGTGACAATTTAAAGAATACAAAGGAAGCAGGCCCGTTCGCAAGAGGAGGGGTTTAGGGGTTTAAACCCCTCCCATAAGGGTTTTGAATTATATTCAAAAAATTATTAACTTACTGTTCAGAGATGAAATTATACAGCGAGCAGTGTTATTCGAGTTCGGTCACTCTAGAAACAAGTCGTTGAAAAAACCAAGGAAGAAACCCCACGAAGGTGGTTGGAAAGGGATGTAAGTTATGTTGGTCGGCATCTCTGGACCGGTTCACGTTTCGGCATATTTCGATATTAGTATTAGTTTTGAGTAGATCAGCTACATAGCAAATGTCGGTCAGCGGGTTTGCACCGGGATCTAAGGAAAAAGTATGATGTCCGAGAAAATCGAGATATCGTAAGCTGCAGACATTTTACAGACGATGATCTCTCCGTCGGAGTGAATGACAGTTAAATGGCTCGCGAAAATGGTCATCGGTATCGGAAGAAATACCGCCGCCGAAAATTCTCAGCAGCAGCTAGCAAATAAAAAGAAACGAGTTGCGCCAAAAAACATGAACGATTAACACAAAATAAAAAGAGCACGAGTACAATCCACACTGAAGTAGTGCCTACATAGAAAAACCTGTTTTAATCCGCCTAGTGGTGCAATTGTGTCTTTCTCATTTGTCCAAACTACGATTCCATGGCTGATTATGTTTAATATAATGGAGAACATGTCTATACATATTCAGTACGACTTGCACATACATACAATGAACCGACAGCAACGAATTTGAGATTCTATGTATCGACGCTGAAACACTTGAAACCGGTTCTATAGGAGAAAGGCAAAAATACGTTCAAAAATTCATGAAGAAATGATTGTTATTTCGTGAACTGAACGTTTTACGAAAACCATGACCAAGTTTCTGAAATTATGAATAATAGACCTAGTACTCATGAAACTCTCTGAGTTCTACAAAACTAGTTCGCCCAACTATATACATGACGTTACATTTGAATGTTTGGATGGGTTACTGTTGTTCGCTGGACATGTTTAGTTTTTGTTATAAGTCTTGTTCATAATTTATACATTCATACACAGCCGACAGTCAAGCGATTTTGATGATTTCAGGAGTTAATCCCCGATTTTTGTTATTTCTTATCACGTTAACGTGCTATTTTATTCATGAGTTTACTATCCGGTTATTATGTCAGAGTAGCGTGATCTATTTTCGTAACTTCCATTCACGTTATCGTGATATTTCAGTCATGAGTAAAGTGATTCATGTTCACAATTTCAGGATTCTAGTCACAATTTTGAATATTTCAAGTAATGTGATTTATGTCCATGCTTGCAGGAACTTGGTCATGGTATTCAAAAATTTTTTTTCATGTTGTCGTGATATTTTAGTCAACAGTTTATTTGTGTACATGATTTCAGCATCTTAGTGACGAGTTTTGATATTTTTGTCACGAGTTGTGTGATTTATGTTTAGGATTTCAGGACCTCAGTAACGAGTTTTGTAATTTCTGTTCATCTTATCGTGATATTTTATTCTAGAGTTTACTTTCTAATTTGACACCAGAAGTAATTTGACATGATATCAGCAGTTTCATCGTGGTATTCGTAATTTTTCTTCGCCTTATCGCGATCTGCTATTTTTTGGTTACTATTTTTTTGAGGGAGTAACGTGACAAGGTGAATTGGATCATAAAAGTATGATTGGTTCGTGGGATTTTGTGCCGTAAACTATATCACGAACACGATTTGCGGCGCTCAGCGCAGTTTTCGTTTTCTATCCAGACATTGCACTGAAAGGCATCAAATTAATAACGATAATAGCCATAATGGTTTTTTTGTATCTACAGCTCGTACCCATTCTTGGTCGCTAGCAGCTGGTTATTTCATGAAAACACGCACGGAACAAGAATGATTCTATGACTATAATACTCCAAATTTTGTGAAATTAGTTCACGTGAAAATTTCATTACCATGTTCCATGAAATTGAATATGATTAGGGATACCTTCATGCAAAATTGATCGTAAATTACTATGTACTAGAAATCATGAATCAGTTCACGAAGACATGAATAATATGTAATGAACTTGGGAACTATTTCACGAGCACGGATCTTGGATCGTGACTAATAGGGGAGACTGAGGATCCCCGGGGAGACTTGATCCCATCATTGTAACTCAAAGGCGGATCAAAATACATTAATCGAATATACTAGAAAGTTGCGTAGTTTTATCTAAACAAAGATTTCTTTAACACAAAAAAATAAATTGGACATGTGTTACCGAATTTTTACCGATTTAAAGAAAAAAATCTCAGAAGAACTGAAGAAGATTTATTTTCCAAATTTTCAAACTTTTATACAATTGATAAAGTCTCCCACTGCATACTATACTTTTGCATACAGAAATACAGGAGAATGTCAATTATATGAATACGCTATGATTGAGCTGATTTTTTTGTTCAACTATATTTGTACTAAAGTTTGATGAAATAGATGCTATGGGTTCACTTGATCCCTTCAAATTCGTGGAGATTTGATCCCCTTCGCCATGCTTCATACACACTACTGAAAATAACCAAATTCACACCAGAACAATTGAAGTCATTGTTGCCATAAAATAACAAAAAAAACTGTCAAAAATGAACCCTTCATCATACAAAAAATAAACTGTAAATGTTTACTACAGCATACGTAGCAACCATGCATCCCACATTTGACGTTCCTCAACCATAATAACGACAGCTTTCAAATCATTGCACAGAGATTTGAGGAATTCGTAATAAAAATCAGGTGAGAGATGGATAATATGTAGTACCAAAAATAGTAAATCACAACAATTTAATCAATACCACAATACATTTATAACATTGAATGGGGTTAGGTACCTATTTTTGCCCTATTAGGGAGGGTACCACATTATTTCATTATTAATTTTATTATTTCAGCTTCTTTGCTTTGTTATTAGGAGCTATTTTTTTATTTCGATTATGGTGGTTTTAGCCTTAAGGTCATTCGCCTCTTATTAAGAGCCAATATAATAACAAAATTGTCTTGAGAATGGCGAAAATCTTCTGTTTGAGCACAGCAAAAACTCTAATCGAGTACCCCAATTATCGCAACACCATTTGAGCCAATGCGTTGAGCAAAGATGGCAGACGCTGTTCTAACCAAAGGCTTCAGATTGGTAGGATGATAATAGAAACAGGGTAAAAATAGGCTTATTACCCTACATGCTCTTTTAAACACGTTTTCAAAAAATAATCAAGTGTCCCCAAATTAGGGATCGAGTCTCCACTAATCAAAGAATTTTCCATTTTTTTGTTGTTTTCCGAAAATGCTCATAGCTCATGTCTAGTATAATATTTCCATGTAATTTTTTTATGATTATCAGTCAACCCTAGAAACAATATAAAACTACAAAAAATACATAGTTTGTTTATCATTCCACGGAGTAGGATTGAAAAATAAAAAAGGGGATCAAGTCTCCTCAGTCTCCCCTATATTAGGAATCATGAACCTGTCTACGATTACATGAATAATATTTGATGGCTTTGTGAACTATTTCATAAGCACGAATTGTAACTTGTGACTATTATACTAGATAAAATAAACCAGTTCACGACATGACCAACATTTTAAAATTTTGTGATTTATTTCACGGGTACGCACGGTCAGTCGTGACTATTATACTAAGAATCATGAACGAGTTCACGAATACATGAATAATATTACATGATTTTGTTTATTATTTTAGGAGCACGAATGGTAAGTCGTGTCTAATATATTAGGTATCATGAATTAGATCATGAGGATTGAATGGATGGATGAAATAGAGCACAAGAAAATATTGACAATGTTTTGATTTTGCGAACTATCTATGAATAACATTATGAGTCAACTGAGATTAATGATCATAAAGTTGTGAATTAGTTCTCGTACAGAAAATCAATTTGGCAATGACAAGGCAACCGTGACTGAATTTCACAAAACAAACCAAATATTTCCACTAACGTTATGAGGGCATTACTGAAGCGAAATTGAACATAATTATAAAACACATAATTTTCGTTCATAGTCCGGTTTTCGTAAAGTAAAGTAAAAACGTGAATGTTCCAGAATTCAGGGTACTTTATGCACGATTTTAGGAACAATGTTTTTACGGTGTAATGGTGGCCTCGGATAGATGAAGATGGCAAGATACAAGAGATTTAAGTTTAGTTGGTAGGATTAACTACTTCAAACCAATCAGACACTACCACTAACCAATTCCATTCCTTCTCGATAATAGACATTTACCCTATTTGTTGAGCTGAGTCGATTGGTACACAATACTCGGCCCTCCAGGTCTCATGAAAAATCTTCAAAGTTTAACCTTTCTTTTATGTGAAACGTAGAAAAATCAAAACCCTCCCCATGAGCATTTTCTGCGCACGGGCCTGTAAGGAAGAGATAGAAGTTATGGGAGATATAATACTCCGATAACTTCTATCTCTTCCTTTCTGGGTGGAAGAAAAAAAATAGCTTCGGATTGGTTGGATGATTTCATAAGCCCTATCTTCAAGAAGGGGCAACAAACTCAAGTGTAATATCATTCGAAGTATAACGATCCTCAATGCCGCTTATAAAAATACTCTCTCGTGCTCTGTTTAGCAGACCGTGTTGGCTGAATTATTTGTCTGCCAATACCAAAGCGGGTTTTGAGAAGGACTAGATGTTCACCCTGCGACAAATTCTAGATAATTTCTGGAAATACAAATTACGGACTCTGTTTGTGGATTTCGAGGCAGCGTACTAATCTGGAGTGAAGTATATTATTCAATAACATGATGTCGATGCTACTAATTTTCTTTTAGCTCTTCAGACAAGAAAGACGATTTTATATTATTTTCATATTGTCTATAATATCCATTAATACTATGTTACTGATGGAAGAAATGCCAAAAAAATTTAAACGCTCGATTGCGTTTTCTATTGTGTACCATAATTCATCTTAGTCGTTATGTAAATTTTAGTATGGCTGTCGTCGCAATTAAATTATCACAATAGCACTTAAACGAATATCTTAAAATCTGCTCTGCTAGGAATCAATGTAAACCTTCGAACACATTGGTGTTCTTCTTTGCTAAACTCATGCTACTAAGAAGACATAAGGAAAACGGTTAAAACTTAACACTTTGAAATTGCAATAAGCGTAACAATTATCGAATAGTGTCCGTTGTTTTTTCGACTCATGCATTATTTCTCCTCCGTTATCGTCAGGGTTCAGTCTTACTGGATTTTGTACTAACGACGGCAGTACACTATTTGTCTGTGCAGATCGTTCAACATCAAATTATCGTAGTTTTCTTCGACGACAAAGCTCATAACTTTATCAACAAGTATAAAGACTCCCATCTGTGGTGGAAAACAGGTGACACGAGGTTACTGTTTTATTAGCGCCACTGCCTGCAATACCTCTACTACAGCATCGATAATATCAAAGCGACTAATCGCTTTATTTTGGATGGAATGTGGACGCTTTTTAGGGATCTAATTATCTTTGGTTCGACATAGTATACTACCGGCTTAAAACGGTTTAGTTTTTCTTATTAAGCCTTCGTTTCATCGTTTATTGTCGTTGTACAGATGGGAGGGGTTTGAGTTTCACTTTCATTTTCTATTACTACTTCCGCGATCATGGTTTGAGGTATTTCGTGTACCGACCCTGCGGTACTACTGGCACTAATTACTATTTCTGGCCTATTTTGAATCTCCATTGGGATCTCTTCGACTTCCTTGCGATCGTTTGCTGGGGGCTGAAGAGCATCAACGGAGTCTGGCACCTTTTTGCAGTCCTCTTTAACAATTCCTTCGCAGCAGTGTTTCTGCAGACAAGCCACCTGGCGACACTGCATCAAGCACAGACTGTTTCTGGCGGGACCGGTAGCAGCAGTTGGTGCAGCTAATAGTGGTAACACTGGAACCATTGTTTTAAACTCCGGTTGAACGGTGACCTGGTTGATGCCCTGATCGCGGAAGAAGTTGATAACTTGATCGTTGATCGCGGTGTATACCTAGTGGAGGAATGGTAATTAGACATTCATTGCGTTACTTCAATCGATTATTTTTATACTCACCTTGGGGGACTCAAAAATTATGTGCGCCGTGGACACATACTTATTCGAGCTCAGCTGCCAAATGTGCAGATCGTGCACGCTGACAATGTCGGGGAAACTTTCCAGCAGTGACTTCTCGAAAATGTCAATATCGATCGTGTCCGGAATGGTCTGCAGTAGGATCATTCCAGATTCCTTCACTAGAAATGGTAACAAATAAAGAAAATTAGCATATCTGAAGAGCGTCGGTAGACGATGTCAGTTTTTCGTAACTACGAGAAGAGCAGCAAGCAGAATAATTAGAAAGAAATTACATTGATGACTTCCGCAATCTAATCTGGTTGAATTAGAACAGGATGATAAGCGAATATTTTTCCAAAGTTTGCCGAAGACTCCATATATCTAAACCCAACGATTTGGGCGCAAGGAGATTTGTCTCCTGGCTTTCGAACCGTAGTGCACCGGTAGCAAGTTGTCGAGGCGCCAGTGTACCGGATGCCACGCTGCACCCGGAATCGCCGAACCTATCTAGGCACCCTACAAAACTGGTAGATAGATAGCTTACGGAAACGGGTATAGCTATTGGGAGAAATTCCGCTGACGGAAAACTCTCACTCGGAGTAAGAAAGATCTACCGCCGGTAACTATACAACTAGATCGCAACAAAGCTGGGAGCTAAATGGCTTGCGGAAACGGGATTTAAATGGCTCACGGAAGTACACCCGCATATAGGGTTGGATCTAAATGGCTTAGGTATGCAGAGGGTCTAAACGACCTAATGTATGCCGAGGATGATGAAATAGTAATGAAGCAATGAATCGGGCGAGGCTACGAGTTAACTGAGGGAAACTCGTGAGTAAAACAAAGAGGGCGATAAAGCACAATTAGCTCCCCTCGAAGTAATACCACACATAATAGACATATGGGCTAAAGCATTGACCCACGTCAACTGGTTTGGAATTAGTTGGTAGGTCTCCTTTTCATTCTCCGTATTGTCCCATTCCTGCTGCCACGTCGTCATCGAATCGATTCTCACCATCTTTCTTACGTTTCTGGTGTTCCTTCGATTGTAGCACTCGATGTCCTCCGCCGGGTGATGCAAATGGCTATCATCCAGACGATAATGTGTACTGTCCCCAGGTAGGAACCCCATATTGCAGTATCGGTGACGAAACGCTAGATACCAGACGTCTCGTGCTGCTTCTCGGGGCGTTGACGTCTGACATGATCCTCGCTATTGCGTTCGTTGCCGTCGCCGACTTTTCGCAGGCGTTGTCTACGTGGTTGATGAAGCTCAACCGGTCGTCGATTATCACTTTCAATTGCTTCAGTGCACGCTTCGATGCAATCACATGCCCTCCGACATCGATCTGCGTCCTCTGAGCCGCTTTGCAGTTGCTGACTAACAACACCTACGGCTTGTAGTTACCTATCTGCAGCGCCACCCTGTTCATCCAGTTCTCGATCGCGTCTATTATCCTGTCACCGTGTCAAGACCCCGTCGTACATCCCGCTCCAAAAAGCTGAACCGAGAATGAAGCCCTGAGGAACGCCCACTGTGGCTCGCATTGACTTCTGCCCTTCGTTCGCTTCGTACAGCAGCACTACTCTGAAAGTAGCTCGTCAGGATTTGGCATGGTTATTACGTTCAGCGCTGCGGCGATGGTTTCCCAGCTAGTAGCGCAGTATCGATCTCCTCTTAGCTTCTGTTTAACTACCTTCTCGGTACTCACGAGCGTTGTCCGAATTACCTCCAATGTCGATACTTCTTTGCAGGATCCTAACTGCATCTTGGACAGTCCACGCTCACCCTCCATGCATTTCGTCAGCATGTTAAGGATAATTGTTTCGAGGAGTTTTCCATGTGTGTTCCTGGCTTTGGCAGCAACACCAACTTCTGTACCTTCTACATTTCGGGGAAATTGCCTTCAGCTAGACACTTCTGCAGTACCACACTGAACATGTCCGGATATGCCACAAGCGCAGCTTTCAGTGCCACATTTGGTACTCCATCCGGACCGGTGGGTTTTCTTTGATATTAGTCGCATCGACGCTTCTTTGAGCTCGTCGTTAGTCACTTGCCACTCGTCTGTGTTTGCTCCTTCTTCTTAGCCGTACGGTGTCGGCGACCAGGTAGTTGGATTGCGCTTCAGGAAGAGACCCTCAACGATTATCTTTAGCTTATCAGCGCACATTTCAGCTGGCCTAGACAGGCCCTTACCTTCGCCGTCCCCCAGGGATTGGCGTCTACTTCTCAGCACAGTCTCTTATGGTAAACTGGCTTACTAAGCTTGATCTCCCGTTTTAAAGCGGCCCAGGCTTCCCACAACGTCGCCTTGCGCTCCCCTCTCACTCTCCGATCTTGCTCTCTCAGTTCACCTTCTGGCTCTGAGACATGTACATGCGTGACTACAGTTTTCGCGGCATTGTAGCGTCACAAGCCGTCACAACCCTTCTTGTTAGATCAGCCGCTTCAACGTTCTGGATCCCGCTGTCCGGCCGAAATGCCTCAAGAAAGAGGTTTTTGTTGAAGGCTTTCGTCTTCCACTTTAGTTTGCCGGTCGTCGTTCTCCGTGCAGTAGCAGGGTTCGCCTGAGATGCTCGCTATGGGGATGCTTCTCGCACACTCTCCAATCTATGTTCGCCGTCAGTGAAGGACTACAGAATCTGGCGGAATTTCACTCGGTACCGAAGTCCGTTTCGTGAACCAATTAGCTCCCAGTTTTGTTACGATATAAGGAACCATTTAGCTCCCCGCTTCGCTATGACCTATTTGTTGTTGTCCTCGGCGGTAGACCTAGCCTCCACAACGAGCCGACCGGTAGGTGCTGAGGTCTGTTACTAAATTTCACTACAATAAATATTCTCAGAAGATATCTTTTGCAAATGAAACTTAGAGAAGTATTTAGTATTTAAAGTATTAGGCACATTTTTGTTGAACATATTCAAATTTTTCGAATTTCATCAAATTATTACCACCCCTCCCCCCACTACTACGCCACTGGGCCGAATATCTTTCGGTGTTACAGAAAACAAATATTGTTTATTTTCGTTTCACTATGTTCGATAGCACAAGGAAAGAGTAAAATAATTTACACCATAATCACCATATGCACCCAAAAAGATCTTTGACATGCTCAATTGGCTCCGCGCAGTGTCTCCGCCTAACTATGAATATAGCAACTATAGTGTACCGTTGTTTCGGTATTTCTATTAGAAGTACCGAAATAACTGGTTTTAGTTAAACCTTTCAGAAGATAGTAAACATTGCAGCATTCGTATTAACAGTTCTT
Organism: Topomyia yanbarensis; assembly: GCF_030247195.1. Lineage (NCBI taxonomy): Eukaryota > Metazoa > Arthropoda > Insecta > Diptera > Culicidae > Topomyia > Topomyia yanbarensis. Next base: position 66,244,526 of record NC_080672.1, read on the forward strand.
CATTTACTTTTATTTGTTCAACTTTAAAATCGCTAATTATGTATGTAGTTGGTCCTTTGCCCACAGACTAACAGACATAACACTATGATGGAATTCCCTCAAAAAAAAAAATTCGGCAATTTTCCCAGAACACTAGCTCTACCTTTTATTCACAATCCCAAACACTTTTACTGGTGGGTTACCCCTCAGGTTCGAGAACAATTTTTCACTAGTGGTCTATCCCCCGTATGCTAGTTCATATGTCAGTGGCGTCGTAATTGCAAATGTGGTCCCAGTCCCAACTACAAATATGTTTAAAATGGCCGTTAAAGCGAGTGAAGCGTTATTTTCGAGTGTTATGTCTGTTATACCATGTTCACACTGCAGAGTTAAAATATGTTATAATAAGGGATCATCCATAAATGACGTAGCATTATATGGGGGAGGGGGGAGTATTGTATTTTGTGATGATGTGTGACGACAGGGGGCAGGGGGTTATGTCATGCTACGTAGCTTTTTAAAAGGGGAATAACTAACATCGTTTTTTATTTTTTTTATATTTTTCGCTGACAAGGGGGGGAGAATTACCGTCAAGCTACGTAATTACCAGGGGTGGGCGGGTATTTACAGGTTTATGACTAAATGCTACGATGGGGGAGGGGGGTGTTAAAAATCACTTAAAAAATGCTACGTCATTTATGGATCGTCCCTAATTAGCAACAAGAAAAATGTCATCAAGATCCCTGTCAAAAAAAATGCGGACGGACATGGTCAGGCGATTTAAAAAGTTTGACGTTTGACTCAACTAGCCTGTGCTAATTGCCCCTAGGAACAAATGCAATTTGCGAATGCGATTTAAAGGCAATTTCAATACTTAGACAAATTTTCTGGCGGCTGAAATGGACTTGGTTGTTTTTTGCATTTTTCAAACATGGTGGTTCATGTTTGGCTTAAGTTTAAAATTGTTTTTTTTTTTAAGCAATTGGCGTGTTTCCGCTTGTATTTTGTTTGTTTAGTGCACTTAATTTAGCCAATGAATGTGGGAAATTGTGGAATCGTGTGCAAGTATAGTGGAACAAGATCTCTGACCTAAAGTCTAAATGAAAGTCAGATTGTGGTAAGTTTTGGTGTGCAATACGAATTTCACCAACCATTCTTCCTATAGTCTGGTGGTGATTACGTAGTGTACTGATAATTTTATGTGAGTAGATAGTGAATCCGAAAATAATTATTATTTTTAATTATTGGGCAATCAAGGGCGATTAAATGGCGCGTTCTCTGGGCGATTTGGGGGCGGTTTAAGGGCGGGTAGAGCGGCAAAAAATGACGGTGGCAAATCGCTCAAATGTTGCATTTAAAATAGCCCCCTAATTGCCAGCAAATTGTAGGGCTATTAGCGCATCCGAGTTGGCAAATAGCCCCCTGCTAGCCAGCAACTTGCCCTTTTTGACTGGGATAGCGTTAAAACACGTTTTAACTTGTAGTGTGAACGTAGTATTAGTCTGTGCCTTGTCATCGAAACAGCCAAACATTTTTCCTTACCGCTCGTCGTTCGTTTATTAAAACTGAAAACAGCCAATTAGGTACTTCTGTATTCGCTGTTTGTTTATTTAGTCTAAAACAGCCCATATTAATGTGCACGGTGGTGGTTTGTTTGTCGTTAATTGTTATTAACGCAAAAAACCGTTGTTTTTATTTACTCATCGTTAATTTTGGCTAAAAACCGCTAATGATCTTCTCGTAGTCACTCGTTTGTTTTTAGTGACAGAAAACATCTTTTATTTTATTGGATCTATAAACCACGTGTTTGCCGATGAGAAAAATCGAGAATATTTATCACTATTTGAATGGGTGTGCTGTTGCTTTAGCTAGAAAATTCATGGGAAACAGTGTTAACGGAAGATACAAGTGGATTTTGTTAGCCCTGAAAAGCACTATTTCGGCAATATTGAGGACACGCGAATTTACTTCATGCCGGCGGTGTTTTTCTTCGGGGCAGCTTTTTTGACAGATGCGGAGGGCCTTCGTTGGCTTAGGGGTCTTCGGCTTCCGCCGTTGCAGGAACAGGAACAGCTTTGGCCTTCTTAGCAGCCGGTTTCTTAGCGGCCTTTAGACTTTTTGCCTTCTCACCACCATCACCAGCATTTTTCTTCTTCTCCGGTGGTAGCAGCTTTCTTCGGTTTCTTTTCGGTCTTCTTTGGCAGCAGAATGGCCTGGATATTAAGTAACACACCATCCTGGGAAATAGTCGAGCCGGAGAGCAGTTTGTTCAGCTCTTCGTCATTTCGAATGGCTAGCTGCAGATGACGGGGGATGATATTGATATACCTGTTATCACGCGCCTGGTAGACGGGTGCTCTGGCACTGACACGATCTGCGCAGTGACCCTTTCTCAGCAAACGAGGGATTCGCCAACAAGACGTGCTGGTATAGCCAGTACGAGTGTAATACACGAATGATGTCGCACTCGCATACAACCCCCGATTTAGTACTTGGTTCAGTTTCGAAGCCTTAGTTAGTTACAAAATTGTTGTAGATATTTTTTATCAGTTAGCGCAAATATCAATCTAATACACGTTCAAAAACACGGGTAAAATTCCGGCCGAAAAATTTAAAGCGAAGCTCCTATATTGAAACGATAGAAGTGTTCTACATCAATAATAGTTGGCAAAGGAAAAGGTTTAATTCTTTTGGGTGGTTTGAAAGCGCTGATCAGGGTTAATTTGTTTGCCAAAAAACTATTCTCCGGGTGGGAGACTTCTGTTCCAATTATGCCCGGTTACTAACACGGAGATGAATCCTAATAATCGCTTTCTCTCCCAGTGTTGACTTAAAGTCTCCGGGCATCTGACAAGATGGGTGTACCTACTAAAATCGGCAGAAATTCACAATTCTTTCTGTTCAAGATTTGCGGCTTGGTGCGTGAAACCTTCGATTTTTTTCCATATGTATGCATCCTTCCACTCATTGGAAATAAAAATAATAGTTGGCGAAGGAAAATATTTTTAAATTGAATTCTTTTGAGTGGTTTAATAGCGCTTATAAGGGCTAATTTGTTGATCGATTTGTTGCTTCGGTTTGTCGCCATGGCCCAGACGCACGGAGTGAGCGACATCCATCCCCGTCAGCAGTTTATTTTTAAAGACTAACGTATGAAACGTAGCATGACCTTTTATCACTTTTGCACTGGTCATGGATCCGTGCCGCACACAGCAACCAATCAGATCGTCCGTTTATAACGTTCTCATAGTATCATTTTTCCGTTATTGATGGTAATCGTACACATTTCAATATTAAATATAAGAATCTTGTAAATGTTGTCGAGCTCGTAAAGTAAAAATCAAATCATTCTGTTAAGTATTATGGAAGTTATTAACGTTCAAAAACAGACGCGGCTGCCACACCCGATATTTTGAAACGGGACCCCTATATTGAAAGCTTAAATGTGTTTTACATTGACAGGCTTATAGATAAAAAGCAGCCCGAAGAAAGCAATAAACTAGCGAATTACGACGGAAGTATCCTCTTCACGAATTACGCTAACGAAAAGGCACACTCGTTTTAGGAAGCGAGACCAAGAAACACGACCCTCAAGTTTAGTAACAAATTATACACTTACTGTAAGGATAACTGAGTGATAGCAGAACAACGCAGGACATGATCGAACACAGTGGATCAACAAATTTGGACGTGCCTTCGTCTTCGTTCGTATAGTGTACGATCACGGAACAAACTATCACAAATAGGGTACCTGAAACACAGAGAACAAAATGAATTTCTTTTCATTCGGAATCAGTTCTATTAACGAATACTTACTGCAAATATCTCTCATCATCTCTCGCAGACTTTGCCGTTTCGCCGCCTCGTACGGTACACTCGACAAAGCGGCCACGTGTTTCCGCGAGCCGGAGAGTCGTCGTTCGCCCCTGCGCATGCCGTCACCAGTGACGACACGATCCAGAACGACATTTCCACTGGAAGTGATATACAGGAAGCTACCTTGATGGTACGTGTAGCCACCGATAAGCAGGTAGCAGAACCCATTCAGAATTATTCCCATGGATCCGAGTATCAGCACCGGGATTGGATAATGCATCGCGTCCTGGTGGTGAATATGGGAAAGCGTTTGTAGAGCTTCCACCACGGCTGAGAAGCAGAATGAGGCCAGGAAAATGCACACCACCAGCATCGTTAGGACATCGATTCGTGTCCAGCCGAAAGTGTTACGAAGACTATTTTCCCGTTGCTGGCGACTTTTGGTTTTTACTTTCAGCTTGATACTGGCCGGGCTGGGTTCTTTCGAGTTAGAGGGTTCTGCAGCCAGAGCCGGTGTAGCCGCTCCTTGTACCGGGAGCTCAATGAAACAATCGACAGTTGCATCGTCAAGTGCGTGTTTCGAGACGGATAACTGCTCACGGTATGCTCCCGTGGATGGAGATTTTTTGCTGTGCTGTATAGTGGAGAAAGAGAGAAATATATGATTGTAATTGCACGATGAATAGGTATATAGGTACTACGTTTGCTCTCTTCTAATAAGCGAGAGGGAGAGGAGATAACAATAGACTGTTGTATGGAATTATCTCTAACCACAAATGATTTAATAGCCCATTAAATAGATATCATTATCTCGGAGGTACCAACTGCGAGCGGTGTTTACAACAAGCATGTTATTGGAGACCCTCCAAACAAGAGATGAAAGATAAGTTGTATCATCGTGTAATAGCATGACTATTGGAGCGTAAAATAGCTTAATACATACCGACAACATCTGTAGACAGGTTGAGCATCATATTGACTAGGCCAACTTTTGCATCATTCGAATTTATTCGTGACGGTTTGAATGAAGTCTAGTCAGGCAGAAAGCAATCGTTAATTGGACCAAAGGGAAAAATGGAAATTTAAATACCGCCGCAGTAAGAAGGTGTTGTTGTTGAAATGATGATATAAGACTGCTTCTGGTAAAGCTGATGCTTATTATGAGTATTTTTTATGCATTCGCCGATATCATTGTAGATAGGAATGTCTGTTCGATTTAAACTTCGCGTGTGAGTAAAAGCATTTATGCTGAAGGGCTCAATATCTACCAATAAAAGTTGGACTCAACATTTCGATTTCATCTCTTCAGTATGTGGCGGTTGATCATGATATATATGTTATGCATATATCTCTCCACTATTATTGAAAACATTTGTATGAATTGTACCGTTTTGGAGGTGAAATCAAATAAACGAAGATTCATTATTGGCAACATATTGGTAATTCAGAATATTTCTATTGTACAAAACTCCCAAAAGTCCAATGATAGTTAATTTGTTAAGGAATTTGCGTTTCGACTTCGTCTCATCAGAATCCGACACTAACTTAGTGAATGAACTAAACTAGCCGCGGGTTCATGCTAGCTCCAAAAATGGAAACACTAATTGTGATCCTACGCAAACCCCCAGTCAAGCGTGATGTTCGGCAAGAAAAGGAGTCTCTAGACATAACTGAAAATAAATAGGATGAATAGGAACTTAAAACCATGTTCTTGCGTGCTCTTGTTTTGTTATCGAAACATGGATTCATGCCTGCGGGTTTGAATTTTTCAACGCTAATATCACAGAAAAGAAACATAAGCGAAAATTTGAGGTGTTTGTGATTTGTAATGTAAAGCTTGCCCAGAGTTCTCGCGAAAAATTGTACTAGCTCATATTTATGTCAGATTTCTGTGCCTATTATTAGATACATATTCTTTGTAAACAAGTGCCTACAATTTGTGAATAGTAGATCAGCTTTGTAGCTTCCTTTTCTGCCAAATATATTAAAATTCTACACAGCTGCTCCTATTCTAATAATTTGTTTCGATCCAAATACATCCACTGTGCCGGTGCTATCAGGTGTAATGATCTGTACGAGCTCCAACTTCACAAACTGTGGAAGTTCAAAGCTGATTTGAAATCATTTAAATCAACCTTGAACGATGGATTACCGTTAATTTGGCATGCCGGGCACGTACGGTATAAAATTGATTAGCAATGTTACGGAAATAGGCTAGTTCCTATACCATCGCCAAATTGCCATAGTTAAATTGTTAAATGCATGGCGACCGGAATGGTGATGATAAGTATAGCCGATAACCTGAAGGATAACCTACAGTTCGGTAATTTTTTATTCAATGTTCATGCCGTATGCAATGTCAAAATTTGCCATTTTGACCGAACACATTCTTCGTCTTTCTTTTCTGGGGCACAAATCAATATCTTTCCAAAAGGATAAGATTTTTTAGTAAAAATAGAAGTCATTCTTAATATTTTAGTAGATAATTTTTGATTTGCATTTTAGAAGCCTACCATTTTTGATTTTTTTTTTTGGATTTTTGGATGAGCGGAAGAGGCAGTCCAGTAAAAACTATAGTTTCGATGAGTGGTTATCAACCTTTTTTGTACCACAGACCCCTTAGAAATCACCCTGGGTTGCTGCGGTCCCGCACGGATAAACATCGATTTTGTATGCTACCTATATGTTATTTTCAGTTTGATAGGAAACAAGACTTGAAACTTCAATGTGGGTCATTCCACGCGAAGTGATAAAAAATATGCAAACTTGAAATCGACCTTCACGCATTTGAACGAAATTTGGAGGAATTGTTCATCTAGGGCCTATATATAAAAATCCAAATTTTTGTGTCAATCGAATCACCCCTCGGGTCATGGGAGCACCCCCGTTTTGACAAATTGCCAAAACCCTTGAGTTTATTTTGATCATATCTCCGGTTCTATTTAATCTAGAATCAAACCGCAAGATGGTTTTGAAGAAAATTGTTCAAGGAGTCTAGAAAAAATATTAGTTTTTGGCGGAAGTGCTGCCAACTATGTGATTTTTTCAGTTAAATAATAAAAGTTGTAATTTTGCTCTCAATACATATATTTTAAGTTTTAAAATTCTAATGCCATCGTGTTCCTCAGACATTTTTACCTAAAAAAAACGCTTATAATCTCAATATAATTTGAGCGCATCCTGAGATACGCCATTTTGAAAAGAAAAACTCGCATTTTCTCATATAAAAATCCATTTTTATTGGCCAAAATTGAGAAAATCTTCAAGTGGTCATAAAAATCTACCCCGATCTGCTAGAAGCAAACCAAAAACGTAGTTTTTCATCATTTCTCGTTTACTTCACGAAAAATTATGTTTAAACTCAGAATACTCAAGTTGGTTTTTTAGTGTTGTTCGCTTGCGATTTTATATGGAAAATTGCTATTTTTCCATTCAAAACGGATCCGCTCAAATCATATTGAGATTATAAGTGTTTCTCATGTAAAAATGTCGGACTAACACGATGGCATTAGAATTTTGAAAATTCAAATAGGGTAAACGAGCCCTTATTCATCTCACTAGTCAGCATGTCACACTATTTTGCTGATAGCTCGGCTTACAGTGAATTGATTGCGCTTAAATAGGTATCAACATCTTTGCTTCGTTCTTAAGAAGCAGTACCACAAAAATTCTGGCTTCGAAATATTTGCGCTTGAGCGCAGCAAAAAGTCGAGTACTACGCGCCCCTATTGATACTACCATTTGAGCTAATGCATTGAATAGAAATAGCAGACACTGCTCTAACAAATGTGTTCAAATGGTGGGATGAATAGAGGTGCTAAGATGAATTAGGGCACAGTAACCCTATATGTATAGAGAAAAAATACCTTTTATTATTTAATTGAAAAAATCACATAGTTGGCAGCACTGCCGCTAAAATCAATATTTTTCTAGCCTCCTTGAATAATTTTCTTCAAAAACCATCTTGCGGTTTGACTCTAGAGCAAATAGAACCGGAGATATGATCAAAGGAAAATCATGGATTTTGGCTATTTGTCAAAACGGCGGGGGTGCTCCCATGAACCGAGGGGTGGTTCGATTGACACAAAAATTTGGATTTTTTACCTAGATGAACAATTCCTCCAAATTTGGTTCAAATCCATGAAAGTCGATTACACGTGCCTTGATCACTTCGCGTGGAATGACCCATATGCATTTGAAAAATATATTTTTCTTTGTGGACCCCCAACAACGACTTAACGGCCTCCTAGAAGTTCGTGGACTCCAGGTTGAGAATCACTGGTTTAGAGGAAAAAAGTCATGCTGCGTGAAGTATCGAAGCAGGCAAGCCGTGCTGAAGCATTGAACTGCTGTAGAGTGAATTGCGATTGAATGTGTACAATATAAGTTGAATTAGCGTTTCCTATTTTACTCATCAGTAACTGGCATCAACTTGGGGCCAGTCAGATGATAAATCAAAGCAGATTCCATATTGGTACCAGCTTGACACAAATCCAAACAGTTCACATAGAGGTACCTGAACGCCTAAAATAATAGGATGGTCCAAAGTGATGTCTCCAGTAGCCAAACGCAGAAGCTCTGATTTGCTGATGAGAAAACTAACAAGAGTAAAGCGACTGAAACTAGGCAATATTTTCAACTATCTAGTTTTTCTGAAGCATCTCAAGGAATTCCCTGTCATTTGCAATATTTTTCATATCTTGAATTGAAATTTAGGACAATATTGTTCAAACATTGCTTTACTATATGCGATACAATTTGTAAACCAAAGTAACGTGTTATTAAAATTATATGCATTTTTGTTTAGTATGTCAAATAGCTCAAGTATCCTCACGGGTGGGGATACTTTAACGACTCCATGAGGATAGTTGAACCATTATCCAGACTATCATAAAAACATGTAATATACGAAAAAAGTCTTTTTTGCAAAATAATAATTTCATTTGTATATTTGTAGTATAAAATCCCTTTCACAAATTATTTGTTTTTGTTTTTACTATTTTTGTGTTCTTTTTTTTCTCCCATCGTGTTTTTCTTTGATCAATTTCATTTATGGCGAGTCGGTAGTGATGCTACTTCTTCCTCGTCTTCTTTCCTAGTTTCTAAACTCACGTGGTTGAGTCTTTGGGAATACGCGTAAGTTTCTGGTGATTAACCTGGTAGAAACCTAAACTTTCTGCCTGCCGATGGAACATTATAGGTAGGGGAATTATGGTTAAAACCGACACCTTAAGCTTAACACTTTTTCTAAGTTGCCACAAAACCAATAAAATTATAATTATAATGCACAATTCTTCTTCAGAAAATTCTTAACAAGACTTAATTTTTTCAGCGCTTCGAAAAATTAATTTCATTAAAAATTATTGGTTGTAAAACTTGGAAAACAAAGTGACTTTTTGTAGGCACTGCGGGTAAAACCGACACCCTATAGGGGTAAGATCGACACCTCATTTAATTTATTTTCTCTTCACTTTTTTAAAATCTTTATCTTTATTAAAAATTAGATATATGCGTGAGTAACAAAGTGCGAGTATGTATGATGCAAATATGTGCTTTTTATTGCTTCATCATGTAGTGAGGGAAAGAAAGTTCGAAAGCGTAGTACTATCAATAAGAGTATTTTATGCTATAGGATTCTTTATTGATATGAGTATTTCCAAATAATCCTTGCGCACATCATTGCAACCTCCAGTGTCATTTTATTTCGTAAGAGAAGATTTGTAAGCGTTCTACGTTCTGCTAATTAGATTCATTCACTTATAAGTGACACACACACACACTTCTTAGTCAAAATATCTTTTTCAGATTTGATTTTTCGGACTCTGATCATCAACGATCTATTGGGGTATACATAGTATCATTGTCTCATTGTGATAAAGTTCATCTATGACAAACCAAGAGAACACTAGAAATTCGGTTTGATGAGCTTTTTGCAGAAATAGCAAAAGCTGCGATAGAATCAGATAAGCAAAAATTCCAATTTTTGATTTTTAAAGAGACTTATAAGAAATAAACTCAATAAAAGTATTTCTGTGCATTTCAGCTATTACTATAGTGTTCTAATAGGCTAATTGAAGTGTCACAAAGATCCCCAGCCTTTCGTAATGAATCGCAAGTAAACACAACCATCTTAACAGTGTGTCGGTTTTACCCTAACCAAAGGGTGTCGGTTTTACCCCAACAGCGCACATTTTTTATAAAAGCAATTAAAAATATTGAATTTCTCAAACTCATCTTCAATGCACCTAGTTGATCATAGGAAAGGCCGATAATAATAGGTACTGAAAAATGGGGTGATTTGAAAAGTTTTTGTTCGGTTAAAACCTTAAAATCTACCAACGAAATTTTACATCCAGACGAGTATGAACGCTGCTGTTAAAACCTTAAAATCTACCAACGAAATTTTACATCCAGACGAGTATGTTTTGTTTATTTTTATGACATTCGGCGCACTAACGTAAATCCAATTTTTCTTCAAATGCTCTACATAAACGTACTAATAATAATGTATCATTATGAAATGAATAAAAATTTGATTTCTAGGAAAAGTTGTGGGGTGTCGGTTTTAACCACAGTGTCGGTTTTTCCCACAATTCCCCTATATTCAGTGAGAACTCAGATTGATTTGATTCGTAGCCTCTAAAAAGAGTTTCCGAGCAGAGTCTGATAACAAATTGAGAACTTGATATTGTGATGTAGTAGGGAATGATTGCTCAGGTTGTTATCATTTTGGTTGTTTTAACGGTTAACCCATTCATGCCCATGTTGTTTGTGGACAACAACGTTTTTAAAAAGTTATAACTTTTGATTGAGGCGAGATTTGCTCACAAAAACAAGTAAGGCTCATTAATGTGATTATTGCCTTTAATTTGAGTATTAACAGTTACAAGGATCAGCTCTAGAACTGAAGTTATTGCAGTTAGTCTGATTGGATTCCGATGGAGCAGTGCTGCCAGGGACACTTTACGTTGACGACGGAAAATGATTTTTTCATATATCTTCATTATGGTGCAACATTATTGAAAACTGATAAAACTTATCAATTTAGACTGTCGTTGGCTACGTTTTCCACGTAACTGGACTATTGTAATTATTCCAGGAGAATTGTATGGAGCATTAGAAGGTAAAGATTGACCAGCTTCTAGCACTGCCATGGAAGCACCTATCTTTATGAAAATAGGCTTTTCGTGTTTCTTGACACAACCGTTTTCAAGGAAAAATAGTTTGGAAACCCTACATGCACTAGAAAAAAGTTGGGCATGAAAATCGAAAGTAGAAAAATTGCACTATGACATCAAACAGAAAACTATTTATGCTATCAGTGAAAGCAAATTGAAAACTTATTGAGATGGTGAAATATTTCATTGATAACAAAATAAGAAATCAATTTGATGTTTGGCAAAGAAATAGAAACAAACATTTTTTTCTAAAAATGTAAGCACATCAAAATGAGATCAAAATATGATGTCATATCTGAAAAAGTTTAAACTGATATCAAAATAAGATTTCAATTTGATGCTTGATATCAAAATATGTTATTGTCTATTTGCTGTAATTTTGATGTTGGACTTTGCTCGGGTTTCTACACCGCTAAATCTTATTTATAAACAATGAAAAAGATAAGCAGTCAGTTCTGACTCTTGTTGCCCAAAATCAGCTTCCAACTTCGTTTATCGTCCTTTTTAAGTTTCTGATATAACGACTTAAAGTAGGGTACGAGATATTGTGCATTTTACGTTTGCGTTTAGCGTTTATAGTTACACATTATTTTGACAACCCTTAACAAAAAATTACAAAAATCTGAACCTAAAAGTGGTTTATGTATCCCCGCAAAAAGTGGTTCATGTCATAAGGGACCATCCATAAATGACGTAGCATTTTTTGAGCAATTTTTAACACCCCCCTCCCCCATCGTAGCATTTCGTCACAAACTTCTAAATACCCCCTGGTAATTACGTAGCTTGACGGTAACTCTACCCCCCTTGTCCGGCAAAATCTAAAAAAAAAATAAAAAACGATGATAGTTATTCCCCTTTAAAAAAGCTACGTAGCATGACAAGACCCCCTACCCCCCGTCGTCACACATCATCACAAAACACAAAACTCCACCCTCCCCCATATAATGCTACGTCATTTATGGATGGCCCTAAGCAAATTCGAATTAGTTTTAAGCTGGCAGGAAATATTTACCTTTGCAAATTTCTTCATATCAATAAGTTTATAGTGTTTAGTCTCACAGATTGGACACCAAAGTTGTTTTTAGACGACTTTTAATCTTGAAGATCTCGAAATACGAATGCTCCAATATTCTCAGCCGCTTTTTATACTGGAGGTTCAACCTTGGCGATTTTTACGGGTGACAACTTTTTAAGAGATTCTTATACGGTAGGATTTTTGTCTGATTTTTACTCGTGGAGTTTTTATTTCCGATTTTTATATTCTAATACACTTGAAACGGGTTTTACGAAGCATGTGCTGTCCTTGCGACCATTATTTTGGTTGCTTCCGGTTTAATCACAAGAATTTTTAAATTTGTATGTGAAAATATATGAAAAAATGGCAATGAAAACAGTAAATTCAGAAAAAAGCCAGTGTCATCTTGCTCATCCCAACATCGGCAGATGTATAGGTTAAGATGAAAGGATCAACATTACCGAAGACTGTGGGTTGTTACCGTTTCGAATCGTACACCCTATGAAGCCCTGATAGGAGAAGTAAAAATCTAAAAAGAAAGCATACTGGCGTTCATGATGATTTTGATTTATATTTATATAATATGTATTAGCATTTATATCATCTATAGTACTATATTCTTGTTGATTGCATAATTGATTATAGTCTAGTAGGTTAAAAATGGTCAGAGTACTAAAAGTATTTAAAATTAGGGATAAAATTAAATTAAAAACTCCGTAGTGAAAACTGATATAAATACCAAGCAATTCAAATAGAAATACTAAAACCGACATTATACACACCACTTATGCAGTGCACGATAATTGCTGCACCTGAAATATTATACAACGGGAAAGTACATCCATGGGGAGAGGCTGGATAAATTACTGAGGCCAAGATCTTATCATCCAGACAACTATCGTGAACAGCCGCTATCAATTGAGCAACCGAAAATAAAAGTCACAAGGACAAAACATACTTCATAAAATCCGCTTCAAATATATTAGAATATAAAAACCGGATATAAACTTCAAGCATAAAAATCGGATTGGGACTTTCCTCTCCAAGAGTCAGATAAAAAAACCTTCAGTATAAAAACCGGAAGAAAATATGTACGATTCTTACAAAGTAGTTTTTGTTAGCCGACTTTTAATCTTGAATATCACGATATACGGATGCTCCTGCGAATAATTTATTTATTTTTAACCGGTTTTTATACTGGAGGCTCATTCTTACCGAGTTTTTTAAGCGATTCTTATGCTGAAGCATCTCCGTCCGATTTTTACGTTTGAAGTTTATTTCCGGTTTTATATTCTAATATATCTAAAACGGGTTTTACGAAGCAAATTCTATACTTGCGACTTTTATTTTCGGTCGCTCAATTATTATTCTCAAGTTTTTTGAAGTGAAAATCAACTAGCCGGTAGTTCATGCCGAAGTATATTGGACGCGCTTCAACATTCGCAGTCAGGTAAATGATGCTACAGATATCACTGCAACAAGTGAAAAAGAATGTGGCCTAACGCCAAGCTTTTCCAAAACCACGCAAGGAAGTCGTATGTATTTAAGTTCGAGGATGCGACGGGTTGGAGCCGCTTTCAAGTCACTCCTTTGGAATAGATACGCGGCAACGCAATTTTCCAGGAGGACTAAGAGCCGATCCCTACTCGCTAATTGGACAGTGTAACCGCACTTGCACCCCTTTTCCCGTAGTCGTATGCATTCAAGGGTTGGATAGTATCCAGTGGATACCCTCCGAAGTCATCGGCTCAAAATCTAATCACTTACAAAAGCAACGAGCAGTACCGCGCATATCTCGCCAGAATCCACCAGCACGACAGACGTACACGTACAGACAAGTACCTACATCTAGCTACACACACACACCTATTGTAAGTTATACATAAGATTATAAGTGAGGGAAAGCCTTCCAATAATTACTATTCCAATTCCTGATCCCAAAGTAGACGCCGCACAGTGTTTTAAAACGTCGTTTTCGTGCTCAAAATTAATAGCGTCTAAACCGTTGACTCTAGAGGTATAGTTTGTTCTGAGAAGTTGTTGTTCTTATGATTGCGCATCCACAAGAGTATATCGTTTAGTGATTAATTCACCTATAAGTGATATACGAAATTTATTTTCCGAACTAATTAAGATAGAGACTATGTGTCTTCGGAAAAGTTATAGCAAATATTACTACAAAATAAATTGCTTAAGACACCATATATCTAACTTCAGTAGTTTACGAGTTATGGAACAAATTATGTGGAAAACCCCTTAAAATTAGTTTTTTGATGATAATTTTTTTAGACATTCTCGTACCTTCTTGGAATCTTCCACAAAGTTATTTGCGGTATCGAAACACATATTTTTGCCGAACATAGTTACTTCCTATCCGTTGAATTTAAAAAGATATTCCAAATTTTACGATTTTTTTGGGGGAACTTCCACCTTAAATAATTCGTTAAGGAGCAAAAAGGAGCAAACAACATTATAACATACTGAAACTACTAGCTTTTTACTTTCATATAGAAGCCCGATTGTTAGTCGACGCGATTCTCCCCGAGTGTTATGTTCAATACAATATGCCATCGCAGTGGTATAAAATTAAATATTCAAGCGCACTGCGATAAGTAGCTTCATCTTTTCATGGTAAATTGCATAAAACATATTCATAGATGTCTAAAAAAGGAAAAGGGAACTTTGACCACAATCAGGATCAAAGTATGAAACGTAGCATATCGTGCATTCGAGAAGTGTGTCAAGTGAAATTTAAACAATCAGTGGATACTGGTAAGCTTGAAAAAACGATGGAAATCCCACCAGAAGGGTTTTTAATGTCTTTAATGACTAACAATCGGGCCACTATATGAAAGTAAAAAGCTAGTAGTTTCAGTATGTTATGATGTTGTTTGCTCCTTTTTGCTCCTTAACGAATTATTTAAGGTGGAAGTTACCCCAAAAAAATCGTGAAATTTGAAATATCTTTTTAAATTCAACAGATAGGAAGTAACTATGTTCTGCAAAAATACGTGTTTCAATACCGCAAATAACTTTGTGGAAGATTTCAAGAAGATACGAGAATGTCTAAAAAAGTTATCATGAAAAAACTAATTTTTAGGGGTCTTCCATATAATATGTCCCATAACTCGTAAACTACTAAAACTAGATGTATGGTGCCTTTGGCAATTTCTTTTGTAGTAACATTTGCTACAACTTTGCCGAAGACATAAAGTCTCTAGCTTAATTAGTTCGGAAAATAAATTTCGTATATCACTTATAGGTGAATTAATCACTGAACAATATACTCCTGTGGATGCGCAATCATAAGAACAACAACTTCTCAGAACAAACTATACCTCTAAAGTCAACGGTTTAGACGCTATTAATTTTGAGCACGAAAACGACGTTTTAAAACACTGTGCGCCGGAGCCGATCTTAAAGCATTCGTGCGTTCTCGATCAAGCTGACCAGAGAAGATACTGTGAGAGCCCACCCCATATGGACCCTTGTGGCTTGACCAGGGACTACTAACACAGACTAACAGACATAACACTCAAAAATAAAGCTTCGCCCGCTTTAACGGTAATTTTAAATATATTTGTAGTTGGGACTGTGGCCACATTTGACATTATGGCGCCACTGACATGTGAACAAGCATATGTGGGATAGACCACTAGTGAAAAATTGCTCCCAAACCAGAGGGGCAACCCACCAGTAAATGAGTGTTTGGGACCGTGAATAAAAGGTGGAGCTAGTGTTCTGGGAAAATTGACGGATCGATGTTTTTTAGGGAATTCCCTCATAGTGTTATGTCTGTTAGTCTGTGCTACTAATACAAAGTTATGTTCTAATACGAAGTTATGTTTTTTTGTCACATAAAGAATGTCCCACATCAAATTGCATCACGGTAAAAACGCTGTAGGAAATAGCCCATTGGGTATTTTCTCTTCAAAATTTGGGCAAAAGTATTTTAGAGTGTATTGTTTACAGTGTATTTTTATCGCTGTCAGTTTTTCGAAAATTAGAAAAAATGGCGTCGACCGAAAAGCAACGTCACGAATTGATTTTGCGCAAGCTCCTGGACAATCCTCAACTCTCTCATCGGGATAGCGGAAAACAACTCGGAATCGTGCAAGCGACGGTGAGTCGTATGATTAAACATTACTACCAAACTTTGAGCATCGAACGGAAGGAGAAATGCGGATGTTCTATTAGTGATCAGGATCACAAGCGTGTAGGGAAAGTGTTTAAGCGGAATCCCAATGCTTCGGTCAGGGATTTGGCCAAAAAATTAAATCTGTCTAAGTTTTTCGTTCAGAGACCACGGACCGGGAGGGACTGCATGCGTACAAGGTGCAGAAGGCTCCTAATCATAGCGAACGGCAATATACGATGGGACAGTAATAGGCCCGGAAACTGTACATCCAGATGCTGACGAAGTCTCATTGCTTGATCGTGGATGATAAGACTTAGGACTTCTAGCAGCTTCCGGGGCTACTGTTCTTCATCGCCCAGCACAAGTTTGATGTTATGGAGGAAGTAAGGAAGCAGGCAAGCAATCTGATCATGTGGCAAACGAAGTGCTCCGTTCGTGACTAGCGGGACTGTAAACGGAGATTTATCTGAAAGAGTGTCTACATAAACGTTTGCTTCCTCTTTCGAAGTAACACGAGGATCTTACGATCGTCTAGCCGGATCTAGTTTCGTGTCACTATTTGAATGTTGTCCTGGAGGTCACTTTCGTACCCAAGGACATGAACTCCCCAAGTTCCGCGAACTACATTTTTGTGAAATAATGGTTAGATTTAGCTGAATAGTATGTTGACAAGAATTGTACTAAATAATACGAGTTATGTTTTGGTTACAAAATTTTAGTTCCACCTGTGACCGCATAGAGAGCGCCAACACTAACTTGGTGCAAGTACTCCTGGTGGGATTAGGAATCGACTCAGGGGTGAGCTGATAGAGGTCATTTATTTCCTGTCACTCTAATATGCATGCTAGGTGTAAAAAAGTCATTCCGCTGCCAGCAATCGACCGCAACGGTCATACAAATTTGAAACTTGAAAGCAGCCGGCAAAAAATGTGAATAATAAGGTTCGGTGCTGTTACTTCGTATGCACTGAACTGATTAAATCCAACTACTGTTATTCTTGTTGAGATGGTTGAATATGATCAGTTCAACTTGAAGTCTTATTATACCGCGGTCGCTGACGGAATGTGGTCTCTGTAGAATTCCACAGTAAAGTCGAAGTAGACTACACTTTATCGACATGAACAATATGGAACATTTCGTTGAACATGATAACGTGAACTTCCATAATGAAGGATGCAATCGATGTACGAGTTCACGATTGGTTTCCGGGTACATCTTATGGTTTGATCCGCAGATTCATGTCGCAGTACGGAGTGGTCTCTGTTAAGGATAATAGTTTGATGAGTTACCTTGCCAGCAATCGACACGGTGTTTGAGTGGTGAGAATGCGACTACTCTGACCTTCGTAAGCTTAAAACCATGGCACTCCCTATACACAGTAGAGTGGGACATGGTTATATGAAAAAAATAAAATTTGGCTCCGAGTAACTTTTTGGGTTCCATTTAGCTCCCAGAACAACTCTGCAAATTTTTAACTCGATCGGTGAAACTATATTTTTGCGCCCACGGTTTAAAGTTTACATGGGATTTTGTATGGGAAAATTGTCTTTTGCAAATTAATTCTTCCAAGAGCCGCCCGTTATCTCCTAAAAATAAACAGGTGTCTGATTTTTTTAAGAAATTTGTCAAGGAAACAAAGTCTAGAAGATTGCAAAACGATCTGATGCTTGTGGAAAAAGTTATTAAGCAAAAACCGATTGATGCCCTGAAGATTGATGAAAATTTCACTTTTCATAGCATCACTGCTTTTGACGGTTTTATTATATACAAAATTTTTAACTTTCTTTTATTATGTACAAAAGAAGCCTCAATTTATAACTCAAAACCTTGCGAAGTGGCCAAATAGTATAGATAAACGATTTAGATACGTTAAGAGAGGATTAAAACAAAATTGCGTATAATTGGACAACCAACAGCAGTGGTGCTAGAAAAAATGAATATTTTTTCAATCGTCAGAGCATCAATTGGTTTTTGCTTAATAACTTTTTCCACAAGCATCAGATCGTTTCGTGGTTTTCGAGACTTTTTTTCTTTGTTAAATTTCCTATACAAGCCGCATAACGATTTATTTTTAGGAAGTAATGGGCGACTCCTGGAGGAATTATTTTGTGAAAGTTAACTTTCCCATACAAAATCCCATGTAAACTTTAAACATTGGGCGCAAAAATATAGT
Organism: Topomyia yanbarensis; assembly: GCF_030247195.1. Taxonomy (NCBI): domain Eukaryota; kingdom Metazoa; phylum Arthropoda; class Insecta; order Diptera; family Culicidae; genus Topomyia; species Topomyia yanbarensis. The sequence goes on from NC_080672.1 coordinate 66,262,825, forward strand.
TTCACCGATTGAGCTAAGAATTTGCACAGTTGTTCTAGGACCCAAATGGTACCTAAAAAGTTGCTCGGAGCTGGAATCTATTTTTTGTCCCACCCTAATACACAGGCAAGGATGTGCGACTATTACAATCAGTTTGCCACGTGTCAGTTCTACAAATAAACGGCGCACTATGGAAAACCCTAAGAAAAGATACGACAATAGGCTTCTGGCTCTTCTTAATTTTCTCGACTAGGCCCTGCCGTAAATCTAAAGATAACAAGCGTTTATCGTTGCCAGATACCTTTTGTATGCTTTTCACAATTGCTGAAAATAATTTTACCTCAAAGATCGCACCTCAACCAAGAATTTACAATGCTAGCTGCATTTAAAAATTAAATATATTTTTTAATTTTTTTCTCTCTTAACAATACACGTCATTCAGGACTTTTATTAAATTGTCATGAAAGGTTGATGTGTATGAAACGTAGCCAGAAATAATTCAGCAGCATTGTTTTCTATCCCGTATGTAAATATAATGAACGCCTCTGACTGGCAAAATGACCAATCAGAAGCTGGTTCAATATTAAGGTTAGGACTGGATCAAATTAGCTACGCGATTGTCTTCTCTTCTCTTAGGGAAAACCCTGCACCAGTGCACGGAAACTCTCGAGGAAAAACACTTCAACAACTACCCAAACAAACGCGCAGATATCAACACCAACACCTAAATCAACTACTGTTGTCCCAACAGCAACGAATCTTGTTATGATCGCGCATTGGACCGTATCCAATCAACGAATTTTTTGATAAAGTATTTTGAAATTTATTACAAGGTGGTTGTAATTATACGCAACCCACTCGTACTGGGATATATTTTTGCCTTTTTTGTGTTGATAATATTTGTGTTTTCGATGTTTAATATACCTACATAATGTTACCTAATGTAAACACTTTCAAACGACTAGAGCTTAATGGCGAAATAGGTACACTACTCCTGCGCCAATACGGTAATAAGTGGCGTCTATGAATTTATTGGAATAAATTTAATTGGCGCTTCGCTTCCGCGTTGCGAGGTACAATCGCTTTGTAAAGGTCTGATAGATAAATCAATGATTTGATGGGATAATTGAATACCTTGCTTGGTGATCAAGATGTGTTGTTGTTGTTGGTGGTGGTAATTTGGATACGATTTTCGGGTTACGTAACACGTGATTATGTTTAAGATTACGGCACTTTCATCGGGTATTGAAAAGCTTTACATTTGTTATGCTTGAAAAAATATGACGTGCCTCGTCAAACGCATAGAGTAAAAAGTGTTGACAGATAGTGCTGAATAAAAAATATGTAGCTAAAGTATTAGTAATTTCGTTGAATGGTTATCACAGTTCCAAGTGGCAATCCCTCACGTGTAACAGATATGCATTTTATGCACTATTGGTGATTATTCATTGCGAGACTCATTGTATAGAATGATGCCAATTATTCCTAAAAATCTTATTAAGTGCGGTTCTTTATCTTTCAAGGCGTTTTTGTTGCTGTGTTATATTGTTTGCGATTTCCTATAATATCAAAAAGAAGCAGACCTAAAACAGGAACTTCTTTTCATTTACTCGAGGGTGAGTTTCGCTTTTCCGTCCAATCTAATAAGCTCCTATGTGTTTTATGAAAAATCTGCATTAAAATTGAGACTTTTATACTTTTAAACATTTATTTTTTTTTTTAAATATTTTATGAGACGGCAATAATTGCGTTGCGAAATATTTTGTGTGAAAGCAAATTATATCAGAAAATAGTATGAAAATGTGCCCTACACCCTACTATCAAATTGATTTCAATTTCCTTGTTCATGGGCTGGGATAAGATAATAACAAGATACAAAGACGATTCAGTAGCAGCTCAATCGTGATAATGACATGCAAGAACCTGACGGATGACTATAATTATTTACACCGTCGATTGTAGCGGTAATTACTACATTCATCGGTTAGTGAATATTGCACCGGGTCTCAGCTGTGCTGGAGAAAGCGAAATTTAATGTCGCAGGTGATGAATACCACAATGTAATTTTTTTTCTTCAAAACAAATTACTAACGTTGCTGTTATTTATCTGCAGTTGTGCAACTTTATAAATTCAAACTTGCGTTTGATTGATTTTGTTGGGATGAGTTTTCTTTCGGAAACGCGAGCATTAAAAATGCCATTACTATAAATTATGACACTGCTGAGATGTTCGACAAACATATCATCACGGCGTAAAAGCCAATTCCCAAAATTTTCTTTGAAGGAAAATTCTGGACAAACCGTTACTATTCGAACACAGTTGACAGCACTTAATGAAAGAGAAAACTTTCCTCTGGCATCACTGCTCAGTAATAAAGGCCTATTTATACCCTCGGTGAAAATGAACGTGAACTCGATGCGCACCAAATTTTTTTTTCTAATATCTCACTTATTAGTACATAGAAATTGATGAAACTGGAACTAAACGATAGTACATTAATATTCTTAGCGAATCCATGCACAATTATTCGATGTAATTGAATCAATGCAATAATATTCATATTCCCCGATAATTTTAAATATTCCACGGTGAAATATGTTCGCAGTGGATAATTTACTTGTTGAATTGATGCGGAGTGGTGAATATAAATGTCATCGCTGTTCACGGTGAACGTTCACCTTCGAATACCAAATTGCATTCTGACAAACTGTAAACTGCCAGTTGAGCGTGAAATCGTTGTTCGCTGATGAAACTGTTCACGACGTCGTCCACCGTGAACAATGGAAGGTATTCAACACATGTTCACGTTCATTTTCACCGAGAGTCTAAATAGTGCTTAACATTACTACAGCCTCGTGTACAAGTGATAAGTTGTGCTCTAATCGTTATGGGTGTAATAAAAACACTTTTACGGATACCCTGCCAATTGGAAAACTCATGACTATGGCAATTTTTAGCCGGTTTGATAATTTTTGGATGTTTGGATTCAGGTACTGATACTCTTTTAAATCCAGTAAATTTTATCTGGTTCCCGGGAATCCGGATTTCTGGAAAGAAGCTCAAGTACAGGGACACGATTTGTAAATTTGAAAGTAATCAAAATTCTGGGAGTTATCTCAGAAGTCTGTTTCTTTTCCTTGCGGAACTATATGACGATTTGACCTTGGAACGGTAGCTCACGGCACCACGTAAAATGGCTCCGGAATTGAATTTTCGGGGTTAATTCATCAAATGGTTCCACAACAAGGAGATGCATTTTTCTGAGACTATTCCGGTCATGTTGCCATGGAACGTGTTGTCTAGTGGATATGAGCGTCATTTTTTTATTAATCCAACTGAAGGCATGGCCTTAGGCTGCTAGGACCGAAGGTAAAGATTTCCGGACGTGACGGATTCATTATCGCGCAAACATGGGCGTTTTTAGGTTCCCGCTTGATACCGCTCTTATAAGATTATTAGTGCTCAACACTCCATTAATCGCCGAGGTGCTTTAATGTTTGTGAGACCACGCGTGTGGATTATAGCGAAGGTTTAAGCATTTGTATGTTAATGTGCTGAATACTAGAAAAATAATGAGATTTCCTGCTATACCACTACAGTTCCCGGTCATATCGTTGTGTAACGTGTTGTTTAGTGGATATGAGCGTCATTTTTTAATTGGTCTAACTGATGGCATGGACCTATACTATAAGGACTGAGGGTAGGGACTTTCGGATGTGACCGATTCATAATCGCGCGAACCCATGTGTTTCTAGGTTCGCGTTTGAGATCGCTTTTATGATTTTGTTATTTAAAGGACCCCCCGTGAGCGAAGATTTCAGAAGGCAATCACACAGGACGGAACAAAATTAAGTGTCTCTTCAAACTTGTATCGGGTGACGTTTGTTCGAAAAGGTGGAACAGGTAGAGACGTCTGTTCCACTTTATGTACCACGCATCATGCATTGTACTAAACACAAATGAGTGGTCCATTGTAGCTACAAGCTATATCAAGTGCGCAGAAAATGATCAGAATGATTCTTGCATTGGGAATGCTGAAAAGTGTGCATATTGTGGGAAGAGTCCATATGATCTGTTACCATGCCCCGCGTACAAACAGCGTCTGGAGTATCTGAAGCATTCTCTTAAAAGATACTATAAGCACTATTATGCAAAAATACTAAAGAACGCTACGCTTCTCATCACGACAAATCATTCAGCTATTTTGGCTCAGGAAGAGTGCGGCCCTGATGATCCTCTAGTGAGGACAACTGTAACTGCTCTTAAAAACTATTGGCTGATGATATTTATTGCTAAGGCTAAAATTTTTCTCTTGAGGCGCCGTCAAATATAACAGTTCGAGATAGTGCTGACACAAAGCCGAAGTAAGCAGCCTTTGGTCTTAGAACTGTGAGGTCAAACAAGGACTTCACAACCAAAAATCTTAAGTGGTTTAACATTCAACCAGAGATTCAACTTAGTGCAGGACTGATCAGGCCTAGGTTAGGAACCGGTAACTTTGTGTTAATGCTGAACTCCTCCAGGTACCGAGGAGAAGTAAATTCTTACTGTTCGGCATGCGGTTGACTTCTCGGTGACAATTGATATAATTCATTCCACAATGTTTGCTACACCTTTAAATAGGTGGCCTTACTTTTTGACAGTTGACTTTGTTCTGTCACATTTATGTTTCATTAAAACTGAACAAACAAGCAATAGCGAATGCAATAATTTTTTACTCTTATATCCTTTTTACATTTAGGAACAACGTCAATGTGGATAAATTTGAATGAGATTGATAGGGCCGTACCGTACTCGTCTGGTGCCTTTGATTGAGTACCAGTGTTACGCCCCTTTGTTGTTTACATTGGATTTCTTGTTCAGTTCGGTTTTTGAATAACAATTTAGTTTGTACCTGGAAATGGCACTTATCCTGACTTATTTTATGACTTATCCCACTTATTCTACAAAGCAGATACAGATTTTTTATCCCCTCTATGGTTAGTGCCCTTGGTGGGGTGCAATCTGGCCAACCGCACGTCGCTGGCCTGGATATGAGCGTCATTTTTATTTGTCCAACTGAAGGCGTGACCGATTCAATATCGCGCGAACGGTGAGTTAATGCTTGAGATTGCGTTTGCAAATTTATAACTGCTAGAACGTTCATTTAAATCCCGAGGTGTTTCAATGTTGGCGAGATCGCCGACATAATTATATGTGGATGATTGTTTGTGACCAGATTTGTGTTATCGCGAAGGCCACGAGCGCTTGGAATGAGAGAGATTGTGAAGGCATATAAGAGAATATGCCATTGGTTGTGTTAGGGAGTGTTAATATGAATCTAATGTGAGATATAGTAAAAAAGGAGAATAACATGCCGAATAAAGATAAAAAAGATGCAAGGAGATTAAGTATAATCGTATAAATTGATTGATATTATTTTTGGTATACATGAGTAATGGAAAAGCAAACTAATAGAAATACAACGATAGTAGACTAGTGACGTAGAAGAAAAGAACACATGCAACATGCAATTAAACTATTTGAACTAGTCTAAATGTCAGCAAATGTTATTTATTTACCATTAACGACGATTGTATTCAAGTAGGTTTTTTCATACTTGGCCGGGAATGGATGATTGACGTGCGTCGGTAAAATAACCGTTCCTTAATTTATCAAATCCAATCTTCCCGAATGAATCGAATCAAATGCACGAATTTAACATCGGAAAAAAGTGACCAACGAATCCTAGGAAGGAAAAAATTGCACGCGAGATGATAAATTACCCACTATTCCATCATATACGCCAGATCTGCATCCATTCCCTGGCCCAGCTATCACAAATACTCAGACGAACACGTACATAGATAGACACACGACTGGCACATTACAATTGTACATTACTACTAAAAACGACTATTGTTACTACACATATACTAATAGGCTTCTACTTTTACATTTATTTTATGGCTGATCGTTAGTTTGGGCTGGTAGTATGAAAGTATGAAAAAACACAAACCATAAAAAGGGCCATAAGCCCTCTCGGTCTTCTCGATGGGTAATGCAATAACTATTTTAAAGCAATTGTATATCAGAGGTTCTTTAAAACTGATACAAGAAATATGTTTGATGATGTTTTCAATACCGTCAAACCCATCAACTTTGGGGAGGGGCAATGGCGCCAAGGTTAAAAAAATAACAGGTTATTTAGATGATCAGACTACACGGAAAAAAATCCGTTCATAAATTTATGAACAAAAGATCACGATTTCGTGAACTGAACGATTTACGAAAATCGTGACCAAGTTCCTGAAATTGTGAATAATAAACCTCGTTTTCATGAAACTATCTGTTTCCAAAAAACTAGTTCACCCCGAATATACTGTTGTTGTTCCCTGGACATGTTTAGTTTTTGTAATGATTCTAGTTGATAATTTGGGAATATACAACCGACAGTCAAACGATGATCATGATTTCAGAAGCTTGTTTACGATCTTTGTGATTTCTTATCACGGTACCGAGCTATTTTATTTATGAGTTTACTATCGGATTTATGTTCATGATTGCAGAATGCTGGTCGCGCATTTCGTAATTTCTACCCACGTTATCGTCATACCCAAGTAACCATAAGCATTAAGCCATTGCTTTATATTGGCTATACATTTGCACTGATGTTGCATTGAAACTCCATTACAGCATTAACAATGCAATAAAGCTCTATATTAGCATCAATAATGCATAACTGCGCAGCTGACATATAGCATTATCGCTTGCTCGTTATGCGTATATAAAGCTGACATAACGCGTACATCCTTCAAGGATCTTTAAAGCATGTAAGCTTTACAAGTGCATTTAGTGCCATTATAGAGCAAATAAAAAGCCAATTTAATGCTATTGTAATGCTGTGGGTTTATTTGTTATGGAACTCTTCTTGAAGATTATATTCGGCATATTTAATTTCAATCGAACATATGCAATATAGTTCAGGGAGCAAACGCAGCGCACTTATCGTGAAAGGAAACATAAGAAATAATTTTAAAACCATCATGGCGGATAATGACAGCCAACTGAAGCTTTTTAATAGCATTATTAGTGCCAATATTAGGCTTTTAAATTTGACATTTGTACGCTGGTGCTATATAATAGCATTAATAATACAGAAACGAGCTGTCAATCTCTGCACAGTAATAGCATTATATTTCGCCTTTTCTGGCATAATACTTGCATTATATCAGTATTTAGGGCTTCACGGCTCTATAACACTGCTTTATATGTGGATTTAAAGCAAATATTAGGCTACGTTATAATGCTTATTGGTTACTTGGGTATTTTAGTCATGAGTAGAGTGATTTATGTTCATGATCTCAGGATCTTAGTCGCAATTTTTGATATTTTTATTACGTGTAATGTGATTTATTTTCATGATTTCAGGAATTTTGTCATGATTTTCGTAATTTCTAATTACGTTATCGTGATATTTTAGTCACGAGTAGAGATTCATGTTTATTTATGTTCTTGATTTCAAGATTTTAGTCACGATTTTTGACATTTTTGTCACGATTTGTGATTTATGTTCATAATTTTAGGGTCTTAGTCACGATTTTCGTAGCTTCTGTTCGCGATATCGTGGTATTTTATTCTAGAGCTCACTTTCGAATTTGACATGGGGAGTAATGTGGCTCATGCTCATGACATCAGCAGTTTTATTCTGGGAACACATCTATATCACGAACACGATTTATGATGCTCAACGCAACTTTGAATAACAATGTTCGAAGTTTTAATAGTTTTCTTAAATCTACTGCTGGTACCTATTATAAGAGCGGGGAATGTTTTCGGCAGTGCAGTCACGTAAGAATTTGCGTCGATTCTAACTTATCTTCGCCGACGTTTCGATCCGTGGTTGGGATCTTCTTCAGGGCCTAATTTATTGCGGAAAATAACTGTTGTATTACATGTATTACACAAATAAACATAAAAACATAATGTTCGCGAAGTGCTACTCACTCGACAATATTCGACAATGTCACGGTTCGTTTTGCATACGGTAAACTGTCAGGTCTGAGAGGGTTAACATCGGGTGTTTTCACTGTGGGACATATCATAGTTTGGGGGATCGTATAGTATGGATTTTGGTAGCAATGAGACAGTATAACTTACGGAGTTTACTCATCGAGTTTGTCGGTCTAAAATGGATTTAAAAATCGCTCCAATTGAATAAAACAATTCCTTGAGAACTCGCACTTGGTCACTATAAGCAGTAGAAATGGTTCGAATCTATTTTTGGTGGGTATTAGTGGTGTTTACTTGTTGGAGAGCGATCGTTTTTCGAGTATCGATCTCTCTCATTTTTCTAATGGAATCCAGGATGTTTGCGTAGGCGCTGTTTAGGTTGTCGGTGTCTGTACGGCGGTTGACTGTGTGGGGAGTAGTCGAGATGTGACACATCTCTAAGATCGGGAGAGCACTGGATTTGAAGCTGGTGTCAATAATTGTGGGGTTTTTTAGATCGAAACGGTGTTGGTGTGAGATGCAATGTTCCATGAGAGCGGTTCTCTCTTTTAGCTCTTGTATTTGATTATCGTCATATTTTTGACCATCTGCTAGTCTCTGATCTAATTTGTTAATCAGAGATTGGTGTCCATACATACGTGTTTTAACTGGTTTCGTGACATTCCGATATAGTATTGGTCACAGTTAAAACATGCTATTTTGTAAATAATGTTGTTTTTCTGCATCTGAAGGAGGGGATCTTTGGCTGTGGGTAACAGGGATTTGACTGTGTACCTGTTGCTTGGTGCTGTTTTTAGGTTAGGTATGTTGCGATGTAATGTTTTCCTGATCATTTGGGTCAGTCCATGGATGAAAGTTATAGGTTTGTATATGGTTGGTTCTGACTGCGAGACTTCATTGATATTATTGTTCGGTGATTGATGTAGCATGCGATTGATGAACTTTATGGGGTAGTCATTGCGTATGAGATGATCGGTGATGACTATATTTTGTTGATCAATGCTGCGAACAGTGCTAAGTTGACGGACCCGGTTGATGTAATTGGTGGTTAACCCGACTTTCTGATCCGTCGGGCGAAATGAATTGAAATTTAAAAGTCGTCCGGATGATATTGGTTTGGCATACCAATCAGTTTTTATAGTGTTGTCATCCATTCGTATGATCAGGAGATCCAAAAATGGTAGTTTTCCTGCTTGTTCGACTTCACACGTAAATTGAATGTGTTTATTATAATTGTTGAAGGTGTCTAGTATTTCTTGTAATTTATTTTTGTGGATGAGTAAGAAAAGGTCATCAACGTATTTTCTGATATGTTCGGGAGGGATATTAGCGATTTTAATAACGGTTGAGATCAAGTTCTCCATCACTATATCTGCGAGTATGGGCGATAGGGGACTACCCATAGCTGTTCCAAACCTTTGGTGGTAGTATTGACCACGGAAGCAGAAAAAACTTGTGTCTATCAGGAATTCAACTATTTCTAGAAATAGATCCAGGTTGATGTCTGTGTGTAGCTTTATGTTGTCCCACATCATAATAATGTCGTGTATAACCAAGTCTTTAGGAATATTGGTAAACAAAGACACTACATCGAACGACACGAGAAGGTGTTCGGGTGGTACTTTTAGACTATTTACGTAATGACAAAAACTTATGGAGTCTTTTGCATTGTACAAGCAGTGTAGAGATTGTTGCAGGATGTTGGAGATATGTTTGGCGAGCTGGTATGTAGGTGATGTCACGTTAGGCACTACTGGACGTAAAGGCAGGTGTGGTTTATGCGCTTTGGGTTGACCGTAAATTCGTGGACAGGTTGCATTGTAACTGGTTAATCGATGTTTTGTTTGGCTGTCGATGATGTGGAGTTGGAACATTCTCTGGACTATATGGTTATTTTGACGTTGATATTTGGATGTTGGATCTGCTTTTAAGGGTTGGTAAATATGTTCATCAGTGAGTAGCTGTTTCATTTTGGTGTTGTAGTCTTCTATATACATTATTACGGTCTTATTGCCTTTATCTGCTTCAGTAATGAGGACGTCCGGGTTTTCTTTCAGGAATTTGTTCGTTTTGATGACCGCCTTATCGCAAAACTTTTCGAGTGGACTCCTTGTATTGTTGTGGTTTGAACGGGTAATGAAATTTTGAATGTGGTTTATAATCTGGCACCTTGTCTGCTCGCGTATGTTTTTGTCTATGTGTATTGCTAGGATGTTCTCTACATCGGCAATGAGATGGAAAAACGGTATTTTGTTTATCCTGGGGTTCGGTAATGCGTACTTTGGTCCAAGACTTAAAAGCGTGTTTACTTCGGTGGGTATTTTTATATTAGTGGCATTGAGTACGGCAGTTTCGTTGTATGTCGGTAGTTTACGTTGGGATTGTTGTTCCGAAATGTGGAATATGCGGCGGTATTTCTGGTGTGTTTTGTCAACCTTGCGTTGATAGTTCCTGTAGTAGGCGAATTCTTGTGTGTAGAAGTAGTATTTGTATGTTTCAGGAGACGTGTGGTCAATAATTTGTTGTTTGAGGACGGTGATGTTATTTTTAAGCGTTTCAATATTATGGAACGTGTCTTGGATCTCGATGTTAAGGAGGGTTTTATGAAGACTTTGAATAGCATTGTCGAACTTTTTGCAGAATGGACTTCGCCTGGCCAGGAGCTCGTATGTGCATTTGTTTTTATGTTTATTTGTGTAATACATGTAATACAACAGTTATTTTCCGCAATAAATTAGGCCCTGAAGAAGATCCCAACCACGGATCGAAACGTCGGCGAAGATAAGTTAGAATCGACGCAAATTCTTACGTGACTGCACTGCCGAAAACATTCCCCGCTCTTACAATTTCCACAGTCGAAAAGAATCAATGTACCTATTATAGGTCGCTAGCAGCTGGATATTTCTTGAAAAAGTGCACATTACCATGTTGCATGCAATTGAAAATGATTAGGCCCTTATCTTTTATTTCTCGTTTCTTGAAGCTCCCTGTCCTACCTTTTAGGCCCGACCAGTGCCAGAGTGCCGCTATGCAACCGCCATCGCCCTTACCACCACTACGCCTGCATAGGAGGAAACTGAAGTGAGAGCGACTCGAGGTCTGATGACTCTTGAAGGATTCTCCGCAGGTCAGAAGCATACCATCCACCAACCCGGTACTCAACGACCTACTAGACTGAGGTGCTAATTTGTGTCGCTGATCTCCCGTTTGCCCGAAAGTTGCAAGTTTTGCTCTTCTTTCCCTGTCATCATATACGGTTTCTCTTTCCTGTCCTTGATACAACTGCCGCCACAACGATGTTGGATATGAGCTCCCCTCTGAATACCTTGACCAAGCACAAGACTCGTCAGCTATTACACGAGCATGGATGATAAGTCGTGAATATTATGCTAGGATTCATGAACCAGTTCACGTATACATGAATAATATTTTATAGTTATGTGATTTATTTCACGGGCACATGGTCAGTTGTGACTATTGTACTAGGAATCATGAACGAGTTCAGGAATACATGAATGATATTTAATGATTTTGTGAACTAATGAACGAGAACGGATATTGGATCGTAACTGGCCTATTACGAAATATGAATTAGTTCACGAGGAATTACGAATCATGAATTAGTTCACGAATAAAATGACGAGTTTCGTGAAATAGTTCACGAGAAAATATCCAGAATGTTTTGATTTTATGAACTAATGTTCCTAAATCTTTGAATAGCATCATGAGTTAACCTTTGGTTTTATGAATAATATTCATAAAGTTGTGAACTATTGAACGTATAAAAAATCGATTTGGTAATGACAGGGCGAAAACCGTGACTGAAGTTCACAAAATGAAAACAAATATTTTCACTAATAAAGCGTTATTCAGGCGTTACTAAAGGGAAATTGTACATATTTATAAAAAGCATGATTTTTGTTCATGGTCCTGTTTTCGTAGCGTAAGAATGTGATTGTTTCAGAATTCATGACACTTTATTTACGATTTTGAGAGCAATTTTTTCCCGTTCCATTTTGTCCGACAGTTGACACAACTCATAATGTTATCAAATATATCAATTTAAATACTTATTACACTCGAAAACACAAGATCGCTCACTACTTCTACAAAACAAAATGTAATGCAACATTAACACATTGGAGAACGTATTTCACATTACTTGAAGTACACAACGGGAGAAAGCGCCATATGTCTAATAGAAACGGGGACCGCCTACTACGCCCTGTAATATCTTTCTAGGTTATGAAAACGTGATTTATTCCCATAATCTAAACTTGATGTTGGTTTAAATAAAATCCTAATTTACCGGAAAACAAAAATGAATTTATCGAAATATTTTTCTTTGTCTTCGAACAAAACAGTACATGTTAAGGAAAGCGCAAAGGCGTATCATGAGTAAAAGCAATGATGTGTCGTGTTGGAAGTGTTTATTTGTACGCAGTTCGGCCGTAATATTATTATTGATTAGTGATAGGTGGGTAGCAAGATGTGTACAGTAGATCTATAATAAATGATGGCTTCATATAATCTTCCAGCCTTGATTTTGGGACGCGTTCCTCAATGAATAACCAAGGGCTTTAATTGTGATTTATCAGAATATTTACACACATCACTTCTTATCACAAAGTTAAATAAATTAAATCAACTCACCTTAATTGTTAGTATGTACCCGGTGAGGGCGATGATATTGCACAGCATGTGATAGGAATCTACCAGCAGGACTAGGGCATGCGAGATGTGGCTTAGGAACAGTTGCACCAAGAAATACAGTATGGATAGCACCAGAACGATGTACAACTGTACTGGTTGCAGTCGGTGGATCCATTCTTTCATAGGCATCTTTACGCGGGATTATACGTTTCTAGATTTTTTTTCACAGACGTGCGACACTTTTCCACCGTTTGCACTGTAAAATTCCAACGATTCTAAGATTTCGAAGATCACTGCTTAAAATATTTCATTAGAAAAACACTCTCAAACTTCCATTCTCAGCAAGTACTCCGCACGTGGCGACTGTTAACTGTCGAATGTTGCAACCCAGCGACGATCTGAAAAGGACAAAATGTACAAACGATTAATAGTGTATATTAGCAACAGCTAGGACTATAGTCAGTGTGTGTAGGAACAGGTACACTCATCTACGCTATCATCTCCACTCGTGCTGGGTGATTTATCGCAATATATATGGTTCAATGTGGTTCGTAGCTTAACGCTGAGAGATAAGATAAGTGCACTTCGGAGTATCTAATGTAAACTGTTCGCAGATCTGGCAAAGGATAGCTTATCTGACAACACATAGGTACAGTAAATATTAGATTGTTGATGGCTGTTGGTTAGAGTCATAAATGTGGGTTATTGCTGTCATGTGGGAGAACGACAAAAATAAAATCGGAATGTGTTTGTTACTGTGATAGATTTTTTATGCAGGTAAAGAATAGAATTTAAAAATATGAAAGTCTGAGTAATGAACAGAGAACGAGAGGACCGAAATGAATTCTCCGAAAAATGGTTCGGGATAAAAATATAGTTTATCTTGATTTATTTGATATCCTGCTGAGAAGGGTTGTGCGAATTTACTTTCGTGCGTTTTCGGTGATTAATAAGTGGCGATGTATTTTTTTTTCTTTTTCGCAAATTTGTAATTTGATAGTTAGTGTTTTTGTATGTTCCTTATTCCCTGCTTGTTTAGTCTGTTTTTTTTTAAATTTGAAACACCTCCTCTGGTACGAAATACTACTAAAATAAATTTGTTTTTCTTGTATTATCGATTCTATCCGAGTGATCAAGTAGAGTTAAAAAGTGGAGAGATGAGCCAATCTTATACCGTTAAACTAGTTGATTTCGCGATTTTGCCTACAATATCGCCTCAGGATTGAAAATTGATACACGGACAGCCTTGATTAATTTATCGATTTATTTTTTTTATCCCTTTATGGGCAGCTAGGGCCGAGGGTGGTGGCTAGCGGGTTTCATGCATCCTTGACCTGACGGACAAAGCTATGGTGCCTTGAACACAGGCAACGTAGATCCAAGGCCATCATTGAAATGATAAGTTCTGCGTTTGAGATGTACTTCCCCCGGTTGCCAGACGAATACGTTGCGTTGCGTTGCGTTGCGTTGTGACGATGATTTTGGCGGATTGCACACTGACTTCATCATGTTTGACTGCTGATTATCTAATAAGAGTTGCTTAGGAAGTGGTAAGTAGGAATTCATACCAATCCGACCCATATTAAAACCTCAACATCATGATAGCCATCATTGCCGGCCGCCCCCATCTCCATCGTTCACGGGGAAGGATAAAGGATAAGGTAGACAGGAAGTGTTGATGCTCCACCTACTTAACGGAAGGACGACGATTCATCAGACTCTTCCATAGGTGTCGCGGAGTTGGTGGTTTGGAAGGGTATCAGGTCTAGGATTCGCTCCAAGCAAACGATGCGACCTGTAAAGCATATTTTATTAGGTAGTTGTTTAGTTAGTCTTCGAGTGCACGATCACTCGAAAAAGAGATGATCTTGTTTAGTTTTTGGTTATTTTTAAACTCTGGGCAGCCGGCTACCGAGAGTATACTATGTTCCCTAAACAAAAACAATTTGAACTCCACACAGCCGATCGTGGGAGTATTGCCTGGAAAAGCTAATCTTATCTGCGTAATGGGCCGGATCACTATTTATTGCAACAGTATTTGGACAGAACTCGCTACTTCTTCTCTACGATATATTTATTGGCTTGAAAACTACCAAGTGACAGCATATTATACTGGCAAAAATAGCGCGAGATGTTATAAATCAAGGAAAGTATTTCTTATTTTCCATATCGGATTGTTTGTGGAATACAAGTATACGAGCGATAATACCGAACACTGAAGGGAAATATAAAGGATTGTTAATCTGATGCACGGGCTTGTTAGCAATAACGGAGCTTTAAATTAGGTTCATAAAAACAGACGCGGCGAATTTTCAATACGTATTGAGCCGTGTTCATAGATACTAGTCAGATTAGTCGTATTGGGGCTAATTTCCGATCAACTATTCATTTTTACGGCAATGTTTTCTCGACTAGATCTGTTCGCACCCTCTCATTCTGTTCGCACCCTCTCATTCTGCGGTCTAAGGACCAAATGCCATCAATAGACTTAGAATCGCGTGGAGGCATGAGATAGGAAACTTGTAAGAATTTTGCTATCCCACCGTTTGACTACCAGAATGGATGGGAGAACAGTAATACTAGCAAATACCGACTACCATAAGAGCGGTGCAAATTTGAACGAGTGACGTAGAGTACTGCACTGAAAAAAGGACCAGGAGTGCGATTTTACGAAGTTTTAGCTTCCGATGGCCCTACATTTTCTGACAAAGTGAAGTTCTTGAATGTTGAGATTTTTATTACTGTTTAGAAAAGCAAAAGTATCATAAAGCTAGTGTCAGGCCTTCATGAGACCTCAAGAAGTCACTTTTGGAGGTATTCGTAAATGTAGATTTGTCGGTAGACGGTTCCAAATATAATAGAAAAATACCTAATTTAACAAAACTACAGATCACTTGCAACATAAAAAGCTTTTTGTGAAATTCGACAGCTCCATCTTAGGCCAATTCAATAAATTTCCTGCATGAAAGTTTCCATTTTTTAAAAACGGTTTTTAAGCCAAAGCTTTGGAAGTTAAACCTTGGCGTGGAAGTGCCGGTATATTAATATATTCTGTTACTTAGTGTAGAATTAGATTTCGTCATTTACGGCTAATATACAACCGCCAGAAGAAACTTAAAACGTTGGTACACAATCAAGAAAGGCGAATCAGAAAAGGTGAGTATATGTCAGTGATTCACTAAATACAGACTGGAAAGAGGGTAATATGGAAAACCTTAAGGTCCGTCCAGATTAAGTCTTCGGTACGGAACAAAACCTCGGCCTAGGAACTCCTAGCATGTTGTTAGTCGCCTCTTACGACATGGGAGCAGTTCCCAGAGGTTCTATTCTTGGTTGAAATAGTGCAAAAAGATTTCAGCCCGCCGGACACCACACGGCTTTTCCCCCGGTTGCCAGACGAATACCTGTAATTACTACTTGTTGCTTTGTATGTATGAATCTAATGTTCAGTCCTGGGTGGTGTATGCGTGGAAGGTGTGGTTTTTAGCGTTCGAGTCCAGGAGTGCATATCTGTCTGGGTTAGCGTGGGCGTTTACTAATTGTGTAATAGTGTGATCGCTAAAGGCTCGAGCATATGAATGCCAGCGTGTCTCCAACTTTGCGTGCATAAATCCGGTTTTAGATCCGTGTTGCCATTCGCACATTCACGTGTATTCTCGAACGATCGCGCGCGGACCGTGAATCTAATAATTAATTTTCAGTGTATGGTAGAGAAACGTGTTGTCTAGTGAATATGAGCATCATTCCCGATCGGTCCAACTGAAGGCATGAGTCTAGGCTGATCGAGAGTAGAGAATTCCGAACGTAGCCGGTCTATGATCGCGCGAGTGGTGGGTTAATGCTTGAGACCGCGGTTGTAAAGCTATAGGTGCTGAAAAGTTCACTTAAGTAAAAGGGTGTTGGCGAAATTGCGAGCGTAGGTGTGTGTGGATGATTGAAATTGTAATGTAAGTTCGCGTTTTTGACCAGGTTTGTGTTATCGCGAAAGTTAGGGTCGTTTGCACGTTTTGGATGTGAATGTATATGGGATAATATGCAATTGACTGTGCTAGTGAATATCAGTATGAACCCAACTCAAGATACAGTAATAAAAGGAAAAATAACATGCCGAATGTTTCTTTTTTTAGGTCAATAACCGTGCATTGAAGAATGCTCAAAAACTCTGAACTAGGCCCCGTCGAGTCCAGTCTGTCCGTCTCGTCCTGTCGTGTCTGGGGTTTCCAGGTTACATGCATTCACCAGATGAGACTAGCTTATGTCAGCTTACTTGTGCACTGGTTTGGTAGAATCGAGGCGATCATCGAAATGATAGATCCTACGAGTGAATGCACTTGGCCCAGTCACCTGTCAAGCATTTGTGTATTTGTGTATGTTGAGATATGTGTGGAGCCTGTAAATAATATTTTAATACGAATATTTTATACTTCAAAATAAGAAATGTGTAATATACTACTTGCAGTTTGTTGATCGTTCCTACTTATCTGATACCATCGAGTATGAGAATACATATCCATTTTTCTAAAACCTGGCGACGTCCGATGGCAGAGAAGAATCATTGTTGGCAGCAATGTTGCTCTTCTTGGATGTATGAGCTCAAAAAGGTCATCACAAGAAAATAACGCATGAGACCGAAAATAAATTAAAAAAATAAAATAAAGAGCAGAGTTAGTATTGTTATTGAGTATTAATAATATGCCGATTTTTTTCGAGAGTTGTCCTACTGGAACTGTAGAGCTAATTGATTTAATTAAGGCATGGACCTAGACTTCTGGAATCGGGGATAGAGACTTCCGGACGCGAACGATTCATGAATGCGCGAGTGCGGGGGACTGTAGGTTCACGCTTGAGACTGCGTTTGAGTGATTACAAGTGCCGAGACGTTCATACTATCACCGGGATGTTATAATGTCTGGAAGAGCGCGAGTATAGGTTGCGTGGATGGTCCCGAAGCGCTCAAGCATTTTGATATTTTTTTTTGTCGCGTGTATGTGACTTTGCATTCGATTTTTATGTAGTTTCGCGCGAACACGGGCATTTGGAGGTTCACTCTCGAGACCGGGATTGTTAATTTATAAGTGCTAAACCATTCACTTAGTCACCAGGGTGTTATACTTTTTACGAGATCGTGGGTGTAGTCGTGCGTGGATGATCGAGAAGGACTCGAGCGTTTGTATGTGGACGTTTTTGTCGCGTGTGCTAGTATGTAACTTCGCGTGGACACATTATTTTTATAAGCGTGTGGCCATTCGCATGTTCGCGTATTCTTCACGAATCGCACATGGACGTCTTGTCTAGTTTTTATTTCTATTGGTCCAACTAAAGGCATGAATTTGGGCTGCTATGACCAAGGGCGGAGACTTCCTTAGGTTCTTAGGAGCTTAGGTTCTTAGGTTCCAACGTTCACCTAATCAATCGGGGTGTTTGAATATTGGCGAGATCGCGGGCGTTCGTATTTGTGACCAGGTTTGTGTTATCGCGTAGGCCACGTTTGTACGTTTGGAATGAGGTGCCTGCAGAGAGAATTGGGCCCTAAACCCACATTGTATATTATTTGACCATGGCAGTGGATAATAAAGGTCGCCAAGTTAAGTACTAAAATTGATCACAATGTAGCTTAACTAAAAAGAAAATAATCGTATCCCAAGTTTATGTGATATAATCACTGTAATACTGCTTTGGTGGAAAAGCCCCCGGACCACATCAAGGTACAGTACCCTGCCGAGGGACGGACAGCCTTGATTAATTTATCGATTTATGAAAATTTAATGAACAATTTTCCACAATTTTTATTATTAATTTCAATGAACTTGTAACTCTAGAAAATTCTAATTTGACAAACCCACTTCGGATTCGTTTTGATCAACATAATCATAATGTAAAATTTTTAATCAGATTTATTCGAATTTTGAAGGTGATATTGATTGAGATGGCTTGCAGCTGGTTTCGATGAAAGTTTTACCGTTTCTGAACAAAAGTTTGTACTTATCTCAATGGGGGTGTCCATCTAGCCCATAATTAATTTTTTTTAAGTGAATCGATTAACGTAGTTCAAGTAATTTCAGATGCATTACCTTTTTTCTGTAAGGTAGTAGAGATAAGTTTTAGAAAACTTCAAATAAGCATAACTATAAGCATAAGAGATCGCGTATGGTTGCTACTCCATTATTGACCAGAACCAATTGAACTTGCAAAATGTTCGATGGAACAACATGCTTGGGAAAGGAAGGATTGTTAGTCCGATACACGTCGCTACTAGAGATCGAGGAATCTTTTGCATCTACACATGTATGACGGTAAGGGGAGAGCTGTTAGTAAATGTGCCAGTTCCGTTATTATGTAATAATTTCTCTGAGCAGCCGGCTGCCGAGAACCAATTGCAATTATGTAATAATTTCTCTGGGCAGCCGGCTGCCGAGAACCAAGAACTTGGGAAATTTATCATTTAACTTTATAACTTAACTTTTATATATATATATATATATATATATATATATATATATATATATATATATATACATATATATATATATATATATATATATATATATATATATATATATATATATATATATATATATATATATATATATATATATATATATATATATATATATATTAATAAATCGGTAACGTTCGCTTTCCTATCACGCGACGAGTTTTTCGTTGATTCTATCGTGTCGGTTTGTAGATAGTTGGAATTGCACATGTATAATGGTTTCGAAGTAAGAGGGGCTTATATTAAACCGCCAAAATAATATGAAAACAGGAATGGAACTTGATTTATTTCCGTAGCATTAGTATAACAGAAAACCGATTATAGACAAATAATAGAATGTCGATTTTAATCAATCTCTTCCGCTCGCGAGTTATTCATTGTTATGATGACAAGTAAGTACTAAAGAAGTGTAAAAACATGAGATAGTTGACAGTTCTACAGTTCTGAGTTAAGATAGAATACAGTTAATTCAGATATTATTCCTGCAGACGACAAGCCAGAAAACGGAAAACAAACAAAAAAATTCGAATAGAAACAACAAGAGTTGAATCAAGCTGGTGCCACAACCAAACAATATCGACCGTTTTCGCGACAAGGATGTGATTTTTTTTTCTTCGTGCAGATATGGCGGAGGTAAATCGATAACTGGTCTTCTACTGCTCTGGCGGATGGTCAATTATCAACCCTCATACATGACTGAAGTTCTCATTCCACTCATACAAGACCATGCGTCCTCCTCACGCACACCTAATGGCCCGTAGATTAATTCGCTCGTTGGTTAAACAAGTACCAAACAATTATAGAAATTAGTCTGCTCAGTCCAAAACAATGTCAGCCCGATTGGCATCACCCGCCGGATACGTCCTCCCTTATAATATATGTAACTTTAAAAATAATAAAATGAAGACTACTACTTATTTGCAACAAAATAAGAACGGAAAAAAGTAGTTTCATAACCAAAGTGACTCACTGCCTTGTTGACGAATCACCCAACACAAATAGATGATAAGGGATGCGGACGAGCCCAACCCGAAGCGAACAGTTACTGTGTTTGGGCAAATTACACACTGATGGAATCGGCACAAATCGTCCTATTTGAAATGGACCTGCAAAATGTGTGTATTAAGTTGGCGATGCAGAAACAAACCCCAACTTTTACGATTTTAATGTTATCCGCTTGGCTCGAGTAGACCCCTATGGAGGAGTATTTTTGGAGATCAAAATGTGCTATGACTTCTATCGAATTGACCTCCCCTCGATTTAAGGCATTTAAGTTGTCGCTTACCAAGTTAGGATCAAAGGTAAAGATTTTTGTATAACCTATATTCCCCCTAGAGCCTCGGCTGCCCACCGATGGTTTTGTGATACTACGGAACTGTTTCCCACACCCAGGCTATTCTTAGGAAACTTCAACTGCCACGGTACGGCATTTATGATGATAATCGATCCACAATGTTTGCATCAACTTTAAAATGACCATTTTGAGCACGTGTGAAGTGACATGGATTCGTACACCACCAGCATGTCCAAGCGTGTTAGACTTATCCCTCTGTTCCACATCGCTCCGGTAATATTGGATGTGGAAAGTTATCTACCTGCACCGTTACCAATCTTAATTACCATTGCTAACGGTTCAAAGCCGCTGAATATAATAAATGTTTTGCATCAGCTCACACGAAATATTGATTGGAAGAGATACGCGACTGCGATGTCCGACAAGATCGAATCTTAACAAGAGCTTCCTCCGGTGCCGGTGGAAGGTTGGAATGCCTGACAAGTTGAGGAAGTACGCAACATTGGAATCGAACATGAAGATCTTAATGAAAACCGAAAAGATGCGGTAATTGGCTCCGGTTTGTCGACGGGTTAAAGAAACTAAACATCGATGAACACATCCCGACGTATGCGCAACCGAAACAATACTAACGAACGGTTGCCTAGCATTGCTCTGTACAGAATTTCAAATGGTCTAGGTCAGCAAATAGCTGATGGTAGTACCTGTGTTCTTCAGTGTTAAGGTTGCTTTGATTCAGTTTCGACTACCATTCTTTCAAAGAAGCTGGATGGGTGTTCTTGCGCTAAAAAATCGATTCAGGGACCTCTTACAAAACAGGAATTGAAACTGAGAGATCACGGGTAGGATTCTTGCTCTATGCCATATGTTTTCGCAGTGTGTTCAGTACAAAGGTGATTTTTCACCGTATCTTCTTTCTCACTGTTCCGGCCATACTTTATCTGTCTTTCTTCCGTTAGATATGTTCCTCACATAAAACAAACGTTCAATAATAGTTTCTTGGGATGTAATTTTTCAGATAACATGCAAAAGTAATTCTAATTCCACCATAACACAACATAATTTCTCCTTCTGGTGTTAGTACAAGTTCGCGTCAATAGATGCCGAGCAAAACAAATAACATCGTAATCAACACTGACATGTGCAGCCAATCTTCGCGATTGTATTTACATACTGGCATACATTGCACAGCATTAGCAACACCCAAGTGCACATGTTTACAATTATGCTAATTCAACATATGGTAATCGACAGAAACACCACTTGCACTTGTTTGCGGTGTGCAAAATTATCCACCTGATGAGATTACACAGTAGACCGGCAAGTGTTTGCAAAGTGAAATTTTATATGAGAAAGAATCGCTTTCGAGCTTCTTGCGACAATCCAGTGATAACTTGTTTTTCCCCGACCAAGGGAAAACAACAAGGGGCTGATCTGGTATAAGTTGATCACTGGCCCCAGGTGGTGCCACTGATCTTCGTCCCGGTTTAATTCAGACAAACAGTTCGTGTGCATGTGCGAGCATGGGATGAATAATTTTAAAAATGAAATCACCGCACGTGCGGTCGTTGAGCTCGGTGTGTAGGTATGTATGTACAAAAATAGTATCGTCGGAATGAATATTGCTTCACGCTTGTGGAAATATATAATTTCGGTGCACCCAAACAATATTTGCGTGTCATCTCTATCGTTTTTCCCCTAGGTCAACGAGTCCGTTGTGGGCTTCGAAGAGCGTGGAATTAAACGTTTATTGTGGAAATATTCACCATTAAACTACACCATGCATGAAATATAATGCATCAATTTGTCATATTTTCGTGCGGACTAGGCTAATTGGTTTTTAGTTGCACCTTTAAGCTTTTATATGTATGATTTTGATTTGTTATTCAATCGAGGTGTTTTTGGTTGAGTCGAAAATAACCATGCCTCAAATAATAATCAAATAGCTCGTAGTGTGTTTTGCTATGTCGCCCACTAAAACACTGCTTTAGGCCAATTGTAGCAGGCCGTGATTCTGAATGTGATATTCATTGTACGGTTCAGGTATGTGCGGGCGTAGGGCTTCGCGATCGCGTGTATCATCGCGAAGGACTCGAGCATTTGTACGTTAACGTGTTCGATCGCGTGTGCGTTTGTATGTCGCGTGTGTTAACGTGTATGTAACTGATATGGAGGAGCATGGTGATTAGCGCAAAATGACTACTGAATAAAACGTAAAGAAATAGTTTATGTAGAGATTGAAAGTAGTTTCATCCAATTATTATGTTGATATTGATATAGATAACCAGTAAAGAAAGATCCATCATAAAAATAGTATTATGCTAATAAGAAAGGTTTTGATAACACTGTATGGAAAAAATTATCTCATCTTTAATAACTTTTGACATTAAAAATGAAGTCAGGACACCAACATTACCTTAAAATGTAATTTTCAGCCAAATTAAGCAACATTTTTGGTTTTGTCCGACTTTTCTTCGAAGACCCGCCACTGTGCATCCGTGATGAGATAATGAGACTTCATGCTTCGTCAGCATCTGGGTGTACACCTGTGACTTTCCCACCGTATTTTGCCGTTCGTTACGATTTGGAACTTTTGTACGTATGCGATTCCTTGGACGGATTCAATTTTTTGGCTACATCCCTGACCGAAGCATGGGGATTGCGCTTAAACGCTTGCGCTATACGCTTGTGAACCTCATCATTAATAGAACATCCATTCTGACCACTGCACTGCATGATTCCGAATTGTTTTCCGATGTCCTGATGAGAGAGTTGAGGACTTTCCAGGTGTTTGCGCAAAATCATTCCGCGATGTTGCTTTTTGGGTTACGCCATTTTTTCAAATTTCCGAAAAACTGACACCTATAAAAATACAGTGTAAATAATACACTCTAAACTACTTCCACCCAAATTTGCAAGGTTGAGCTCTTTTGACTCAATCTCCGGCTATCGTGGAATAAGGTAAAATTAGGTAAACTGTGTTGAAGGTAGTTTCCCTTTAATCACGGCAAAAACCACAACTCATTGACAGGTTTTTAATACTCAACCTTGTGTTAAATATGCCTAAATTTAAGTTGAATCTTCCTAATTTTGAGTATATCTCAAACAACTCAAAACTCGAATCTCTAACTTTGTTTTTGACAACACTAATAAGCGTGAAAGAGACGCAAGACTCAAGACTACCTAAATTTAAGCTAAAATAACTTATGCTGCCGGTTTGTTTTATTTTTCCGTGTAGAATTCGAAATTTTAATCATCTCCACGCGCTCTATTCGCGCGGTATTAGTTAATTTTATTTAAGTCGTTCTAATGACATAATGGTAAAGAATCATTTTGTAAGTGCACGTGTTACAGTGCTGAAAGTATCGTCTCGATACGTGCAGGGTTTAAAAAGCTGTGCATGATGGAAGCTGAGAAAGGCACATTGATCGCGTGATCATACAGTGTTTTAAAACGCCGTTTACGTGTTCAAAACTAATAGTGTCTAAACCGTTCACCTTAAAATTATAATTTGTGTGAGGAAGTTGATACCTTGATGATTGCGCCTCTATAGGAATACAAAGTGTTCTGTGATTAATTCACCTATGAATAAATTATAAAATTTATTTTTTGGTATTATATTTAGATAGGAACCTTGTATTTTTTAGCTTATATTATTGCAAACGAAATTGCTGAGGATATTATATATCTAGCTTTAATAGTTCTCAAGTTATGGATCATTTCATATTGATGATCCCTTAAAATTTAGGTTTTCAGGTATACTTTTACGCTCTTTGTGTCTTCTACACACTTGTTTTCTGTATTAAAACACGTATTTTTGCAAAACATCGTTGCTTCCTATCTGTTGAGTTTAAAAATATATTCGATATATTCTAAATTTTCCGATAATTTTAGGGTTACTTTCACCTTAAACCTCCGATCAAAAGGAGCAAAAATGAGTAATCAACATCATAAGATAATGAAAGTACTAGTTGATGAAGCGAGATCGGGATGTAACCAATAAATACGATACCAGGTACTGTTTTTTTGTTTCGATTGTAAATGTTTTTACCTTAGCGTCATTCGTTTTTTGAGATTAGAAAGATCTCTTCAGAAAAATGGCTAACCCTGCGTACAAGCCGATCGATTTACTAACTATGCTTTGTACGCTCCCTGTTGTATCGTTGGAGGGATTGGTAATATGACTGGGTTCTGACGAAGTGCTTAGAATAGACGATGGAACCTAGGACAAGTTGAAATTCAGATTTCTGTGCAAAAATGTTTTCTGAACACAGCACGGAGCGATGCTCGTAACAAACTGAGTTTGTTTTTGTCGATTAATTTGCCTGGAAACTGATGATCTCGACACAGCCGACTTTCAACTCCGAGAGAAACCATATGATCTCTTTCATTATACATTCCACTTCGTTGAAGGTCGAATCTTGCAACACTTGAAATCAATAGATAGTATGTTATTGAAGATTAATTATTTTTTTGAACCTAGCGTTCCATAATGCAAGAATATAAATGATGGTTCTCTGTTGTTTTGTTTCTTTATTAACGTAGTATGGTCTTTATGCAACTAGTCTTTATGTAACTAGTTCAGACAAATGTATAAAGCAAACTAAGTTTCAACAAATAATAATCCATACTTTTACTATTTTGCATTTTCACCAATTAAAACAAGAATATGCAATTCCTTTCTCAGATAGTTGATAGAGGCGCACCGTGTATAACAGGCGACTCAAGATTTTGATTCCGTTTTTCATAATTTGCTTTAGCGATTGTCATTTGTCCGTAAATTTAGGATTTTCATTCAACACGAATAAACCCAATTCCTTTATTTAAATTATGTTATGTCGCAGCACAATAATTCTCATAAATATATCAAAGTAAGAAACAATTAACGGTTCAATATTGAAGCACCGCCCCCATCTCCATCGTTCACGAGTAAGGATAACGGATAAGGTAGACGGGAAGTGTTGATGCTCCAACGGAACGGAAGGACAACGATTCATCAGACTCTTCCATAGGTGTCGCGGAGTTGGTGGTTTAGTAGGGTGTAAGGTCTGGGATTTGCTCCAAGCAAGCGATGCGACCTGTAAAGCTTAGTTTATTAGGTAGTTGTTTAGTTAGTCTTCGGGTACATGATCACTCGAAAAAGAAAAGGTCTTGTTTAGTTTTTCGTTCATTTTAAACTCTGGGTAGCCGGCTACCAAAAGTATTCTATGTTTCCTAATTAAAAGTAATTTGAACTCCACACAGTCGACCGTGGGAGTATTGCCTAGAAAAGCTAATCTTATCTATGTAAAGAGTTCACTATTTATTGCAACAGGATTTAGACAGATTTTGCTATTTCTTCTCCACGATATATTTATTGGATTGAAAACTACAGAGTGATAACACGTTATACAGATAAAGTTACGATAGCATGTTATAAATTAAGGTAAGTATTTCCTTTTTTACGTATCGGATGGTTTGTTAAATACACGTATACGAGCGATAATAACGACCAGTGAAGGGAAATACAAAGGATTGTTAACACGGGCTTGTTAGCAATAAACGAACTTGAAATTAGTTTAAAGAAAAACAGACGCGGAGAATTTTCAGTACGTATTCTGCGATCATTGATAGTAGTCATATTAAAGTCTTATAGCGGCTGATTTCCGATCAGCTATTCATTTTACGGTAGTGTTTCCTTGATTAGATCTTTTAGCTCCGTCTCATTCTGCTACTATTGACAGAAGGCTGATATCACCCAGTCGTCACCGGTCTAAGAATGTCATCAATAGACTGAGACTCGCGTGGAGGCATGAGATAGGAGACTAAGTCTTATGAGAACTATTGAGACTAGAAATACAAAGAGACGACATGCCCTGTCTTTGGAATCCGAACTCAGCTATAAGCTTCTACAGCTGAATGGAAACTCCAAACGGAACATGGCGTCCCTTTCCTGTTCTAGTCTCTTCAGTGAGAACTATATTATCTCACCGTTTGACGACCAGCGTCATCAAGTTTTCTGGTGCATTTCCAAACAAGTTTGCGCAGCGGTAGGATCAAGAGTCAAATGGGATTACCTGTTTTGGGTCAGAATGACGTCAATGCGGTTCGAAAGTGAATCGATCGCTAAATCGAGCCTGGGAACATTTCATTCGAGCTTATTTGAATTGCTTTCGTCTGCTGGGATAGATGACTGATGAGATGAGTTTATGCTGGTGAGTAAGGATCTCGATCAGTGCTTGCTGTGCTAAAAATTGCGTGGTCATGTGACAGGATCGGCTGTAGCACCAAATATAATCAAGGTAATTAATTTCAAGACAAACATTTTCTTGGAACGACCTATACGAAAGAAAAACGAATGCAAAATCTTTAGTTATTCTCTCCGGCTCGTTATTATAACAAACAATCAAAGTTGCTTGTGACGCAGCTTCATTTTTGGAGTGAATGTAACATGATCTTTCCAAGTCATACGAATCAGGTTTGCCAACTTCGAACACTGCGCGGGTGACGTCAATCAATGTGGTAAATACATAGCCTTATTCAGCCGCATTGGCACTAAGCCGTTCTGACGTACTGATTTTGGGCGCAAACAAATAGTTTACACAAGACATTTGGAGGCGAACAAACGAGATCTTGGTTTGCGAGTTCTAAACGTTTGGTATCTGAATGTCAAATGAAGTCGTTTTCTTGTTCATTTGTTTTGTTTACTTTTTCTCTAGGTTCAGTTTTGGAGTGGCTGGAATTCACTGGAACTAAGAAAATTTGAAATGTCTTATTTGATGGGTGCTCCTAAATAAATATATTGACTGGCTGGCGCTGAACTATAACACATTAGTGTTGCGAATGGGATATCGTATCATACCTAGTATAGTTCAGTCGGAGTTCTGGCTGGTTATAATTTGTATTCCGGCTCCAATGATGCAAGCGATTCTAACTATAATTGGTTGTCACTGGAGCCGGAATACTAACTAGAACTAATCAAAATTTCGGCTCATTTTCCGGTTGAACTTTACTAGGCTTAACTTTTTTCTAACAATTATAAGATTCCAAAATTATTTTTTTGTTTTGCTTAAAGGGGCGCCTGTAGAGTTACTATATTAAGAGTTAGGCGGACACAAATGCCGGAAGACTGGCAGCTCTTTATTTCAGGAAAAAAACACTGGCATCTCGTGTAAATGTTCAAGCTCTAGCTTAATAATTTCATTGTCGTCGTAAGTAAGAACTTTACATGCACGAATAGAAAAAACAATTCGAGGATCGGATGATATGATTTCATACTTGTGCGAATGTCTCTTCTTGTTACAGAAAACAAATTTGGTTCTTTTCGTTTCTCTACACGTGATAACACAAGATAAGAGTTAAATAGTTGTGACCATAATCATTGATTGGCTCCGGTATTTGACATGTGCAATTGGCTCCGCTCAGTGAAACCGCCTAATTATGAATATAATAACTATAGGCGCCTGCTGTAGAGGGCAACAATAATCGACTTTTTTATCCGCTTAATTGTTCGTATTAAATCTTTACAAAAGGTCTCGCGCAACTTCTAGTTTTAAACAGTCATGCATTCCACGCGCGTATTTCCTATAACACGCGCAGATTTCAATCTATAATATAGTGTAAACAATACACTCCAAACTACTTCTACCATAATTTTCAAGAGAAAATACCCTATGGGTCATTTTTTCTACACCGTTTTTCCGTGATGCAATTTGATGTGGGACACCCTTTTTTTCGTGATACCGTGGCGAATACGTTTTCCTGTCGATGAACCACAGAAAACTGAATAATTTTTGTTTTCTTCCTATTATTTGGAAGAAAAATGAGCGATTTTTACAGTAAAATATGAAATTTTTCGGCCCTCAAGAACCATCTTCACCGGGTCGTCGTCCGAAATTCTTACGACGTGTCCAGCCCAACGTCCTATTTTTGCGGTATGCGCGATGGGTGGTTCTTCCAGCAGCTGGTGCAACTCATGGTTCATTCGCTTGCGCCACGTTCCGTCTTCCATCTGCACGCCACCATAGATTGTACGCAACACCTTTCGTTCGAAAGCTCCAAGGGCGCGTTGGTCCTCACGAGCATAGTCCAGGTCTCGTGGCCATAGAGGACCACCGGTATAATCAGCGTCTTGTAGATAATCAACTTCGTGCGGCGGCGAATTTTGTTCGACCGGAGCGTCCTCCGGAGTCCAAAGTAAGCACGATTTCCCGCCAAAAGATCTGAATATCTCTGCTGGTATCATTGTCGGCGGTTACCAGTGAGCCCAAATACACGAATTCGTCGACCATCTCGATTTCGTTACCGTCATTCCCAACTCGGGATGGGAGGTTCACATTGTCATCTCTAGAACCTCTTGCTCTCATGTATTTTTCCTTCGAAACGTTGATGGCGAGTCCAGTCCTGCTGGCTTCAGCCTTTATCAGATGTACGTTTCCGACATCGCCTCAAAGTTCCGTGCCATTATGTCAGTGACGTCGGCGAAGCCAAGAAGCTGGACGGACTTCCTGAAGATCGTGCCATTCGTGTCTATCCCCGCTCTCCTTAGCACACCTTCTAACGCAACGTTGAACAGCAGGCACGATATACCATCACCTTGCCGTAACTCTCTTCGAGATTCAAAGGGACTCGAGAGCGTCCCTGATACTCGAACAACGCACATCACCCGATCCATCGTCGCATTGACTAATCGTGTTAGCTTATCCGGAAAACCGTACTCGTGCATTATCTGCCATAGCTGATCTCGATCGATTGTGTCATATTCCGATTTGAAATAGATTAACAAATGATGTGTGGGCACGTTGTATTCGCGGCACTTCCTGCTTGGTAGTGCCCCACGAACTCCCTTGCAAATGGTGACAATCGGCGACAAAGAATTTGAGAGAGGACCTTGCAGGCGGCGCTAAGTAGTGTAATCGCGCGGTAGTTGCAGCAATCCAACTTGCACCCTTTTTGTAGATTGGGCAAACGATACCCTCCATCCACTCCTCCGGAAGAGTCTCCTCCTCGCAAATTTTGGCGATTACCCAGTGCAGCGCTGTTGCCAGTGTTTCACCACCGTATTTTAATAACTCGCTGGGTAGTCGATCTACACCGGCAGCTTTGTTTTCAGTCGACCGATCTCCTCCTTGACTTCTTAGAGATCAGGGGCCGGCAGCCTATCGTTTTCTGCTCCAAGATCCGTTGCCATACCGCCTTCTGAGATGTTCGTCATAGTACTGCCTCCACCTCTCAATCACCCCACACTCGTTCGTAAGAAGGTCTAAGTCCCCGCACATATCGGCTTGCGGAACGTAGCCATTGGGGGAACTGTTCAGCTTCTCACAGAACATCCGTGTGTCGTTTACGCGGTACAGTTGTTCCATCGCTTCGCGGTCTCGTTTCTTCTGTTGGCGCTTCTTTCTCCGGAGAACCGAGGTTTGCCTGTTCCGTGCTTGTTAGTATCGCTCCACATTCTGTTTCGTTCCGTGCTGCAGCACCATCGCCCGTGTTGCATTCTTCTCCTCTATTAACTGCTTATATTCGTCATCGAACCGGTCGTTTTCTCGATTCGGAATCGCTGTACCTAGTGCCGCTTCCTATGGCGGAACGGGTCTCTCTCCAGCCATCTTCAAAAGTAGCTGCGCCCAGCTATTTTTCCGTGAGTAGTGCTGCTTCCGGCCGTTGTGCGTAGTCTTGGGCAACCCCGGTGTCCCGAAGTTGCGCGATGTTGGGCTTTGGCGTCCGACTAAGACGAGTGTTGAACACCGTCAGGAGTTTTGAGCGCATGCATACTGCAACTAGGTAATGGTCCGAATCTATATTCGCACTGCGGTAGGTACGAACGTTGGTGATATCAGAGAAGAATCGTCCGTCGATTAGAACGTGATCGATTTGGTTTTCGGTGCGTTGGTCAGATGATCTCCAGGTGGCTTTGTGGATAGGAAGAAGGTACTTCGGACTACCATGTTATGAGAGGCTGCGAAGTTCACGCATAGTTAGCCGTTGTCATACGATACGGTATGTAAGCTATTTGGCCCGATTACCGGTCTAAACATTACCTCCCGTCCTACCGTTCATATCACCGATGACGATTTTCACGTCCCGTTGTGAACAGCCGTCGCACACCTCCTCCAGCTTCGCATAAAACGCTTCCTTCTCATCGTCGGGTCTCCCATCGTGTGGGCAGTGTACATTGATGATGCTGTAGTTGAAGAAACGGCCTTTGATCATCAACTTACACATCCTTGCGTTGATCAGAGTCCATCCAATCACGCGTTGACGAATTCTACCCAGCACTACAAAGCCGGTCCCCAGCTCATTGGTAGTGCCACAGCTCTGGTAGAAAGTAGCCGCCCGATGCCCGCTTTTCCATACCTTTTGTCGTGTCAAGCAAAGTTCCTTCAGTACTACGACTGCAAAGTTGCGTGGTTGGAGTTCGTCGTAGATTATCCTGTCGAAAGCTGGAAAGCAGAGTGACCAGCAGTTCCATGTTCCGAATTTCCAATCGTAGTCCTTATTTCATTGCGTAGGTCTTTGCCGATTGCTCCGATTCGTATTTTCTTATGCATTGTTTGTAACGGTTAGTTTTCCAGGGCTGTGTAACTAGTACTTGTATTTTCTATTTGCAGTAATAATAAGCCTCCCATTTTGGACAATTTTTAAAACAGAATTTGATTGATGATAATAGCTCATTAATTTTATCACTTATGTAATCTAAAAACGAATTTTTAATTTTACTGAATGTGGTGAATTTGGCACCACTTACATCTGGTATACTTAACCTGCACGAAACGTTGCACAACGCAGGGCTGATTTTTGGAACAACTTGTTTACTCATTCAGCCCTTCGTTATGCAAATTTACAACATTATAACAGTTTGGCTAAGCGCGGTGTTTCATGAAGCGCAGCCGTTCCTTTGGATCAGGAAAGGACTCGTTGAATTTTGGGCAAATGCGCAAATAACACTTTGGTTGTGAAACGCAACCTTTTCCGCTTGTTTGGTACAGTTTAAAAAAAAATCTAAAAGTGCATTTTTCATAATAAAAATGGCTTAGTTTGCCGTCGTTAGACAGTTTAGTGCTCATACAACGATATATAATGAAATTAAACTCATAAACCATCGGCTGTTGATCTTCAGTTTGTTTCAATTAAAGATTCCCAGAACTCTCTTTGCGGGGAAATTGTGGACAAACCGAAATTTTTGTTTTCTCTTTTTGATTACTAGGAACAGCTGTGATTAGCGAGAATCGGAAATTTTCGCTCAAAGTGAATTTAGACAGGTGGATAAAGTTGTTGACAACCAGATGGTCCGGATTCTCAAATTTTACAATTGTGAGAAAATGGCGCATATTTTTTTTCTAGCCGCTGTGATACTGTGAAGCCAGTAAACTTGCTAAAAAGTGAAATGAGAGGGAAGAATCAATGTTGATTCACTACATGTGAGACAAAATGTGTAAAGATGTCCATAAAATTCCCACGCTTATTAGCGTCAATTTATACGTTAGTTATAAAAGCTACTGTCAACACGCGTTAGTAACAACGCCACAGCCGACACACGTTTCAATTCAGTTGGGGTGGCTTTTGTCAAGGATCTAATTTATGGTCTCCTCTATTGACCGGATGATATCTAATTGTACTACAATAAACTATAACGACAGAGTGTTTTTTCTTTGTTATCGAGATAAGAGTTTGCATATATGTATAGCATATATAGGGTGATTAGCCTATTTTGGACATACTTTTATTGTCGCCTTATTCATCATATTAGAGCAGCCGTCGTATATCTGTTCAATGCATTAGTAAGAAGAAAATAGTGGTATTGATTTCGAAGATTCGCTTCGCGTTCATATTTCACAATGTAGGCTAAATACTTAACAAAATATGTTTTCAAGACAATGAAAGCAAATATAACAAATCGAAATTAATTTATTTACAACTTGATAATGAAACACCCCCACTACCATATAGTTTTCACATAGTCAAATCACCCTACATAACAGATGCAAACTTGCTCACTTTCCAAGACAGATTATTTAATCCATCTCAATTGTCCACGTGAAGTTGGTTTCGCATACTTGAACGCTGTGAACAACGTTGTTAGTATACGTTGTGTATTTAGATTGCATCAACATACTGCCAGTCGATTTTGTTCCTCGTTGACTGCCGCCGGCTAGCTACTTGAATACCCATGTATGAATGATCAATTGCATACTTCGAGTGTTACTGTCTGCCATCGCGAGAATGATACAGCTTCGGTAGAGATGATGTCTAAATTTCGCGCTTGGCACAGATTTTTCAAGGTTGATATTGTGCCTAGTGTGGTTGTGCCGCTATCAATTATTATCTCGGACTGCACTGTTAGTGGATAGGAAGTAGTGCTCTATCTTAGTTTTTGGGGTTTCCTTCGCGTTTTGTTTTATTTGGAGCAGGGAAAAGCCCCATGGAGCTAGGTTTCATTCAAACCCTTTCTCCAGCAGGCATAAAACCTCCTCATCTTTTGTACCAACAGATTACAAACATCCAAATGATACATTACACAGCTTATTTCTACAACTAACACTATTACAATAATTTTGCTACTGAATAACTAAACTAGGGCTAGCTTGACAAGGAGTTAACAAACAATCGCTTAGTGACGGTACGGGAAAGATGAAAGTCAAAGACGTGGGAGCATCGGTTGAATAAACGACACATACTGGCGAATGGCTCATTATAGCCATAATTGGTTCTGGCGGTAGGAAGACGAAGGAATGGATGGGATTGAAGGCTACGACGACGGACGTCGAAATCCAATAACTGGAGAATATCAGGGCAGTCGATTCGTGATTGAAGAAGATCGACGATGAAAGTAGCTTTGGAAACATTCCGACGAACAGATAGGAGATCGAGATCGATTAGCCTGCAGCGTTCCGGGTAGGACGGGAGATTTGGCGGGTCTCTCCATGGAAGTCGCCGAAGTGCGAATCGGACAAACTTGCGTTGGACAGCTTCGATGCGTTGACTATCGTTTTGGTAATAAAGTGTCCAAACAACAGCTATTCAAGCGTAGAACGAATCAAAGCACAATATAAGCAGTGCACATCAACGAATTCTCTTGTAACACGAAAAAGAAATCCTAAGAGTTTGGAAGCTTTGGATATGGTGTATTCTACGTGTTCTTTATAGTTCAGTTTTGAATCTAGTATAACTCCCAAGTCCTTCACGGACGATTCACGATGAAGAACACTCTGAGAAATATTGTA
Organism: Topomyia yanbarensis; assembly: GCF_030247195.1. Classification (NCBI taxonomy): domain Eukaryota; kingdom Metazoa; phylum Arthropoda; class Insecta; order Diptera; family Culicidae; genus Topomyia; species Topomyia yanbarensis. The sequence goes on from NC_080672.1 coordinate 66,296,442, forward strand.
GTCGAATCTGATCATGGAATGTTTGCGGGTGAAAGAGATGACTGAACATTTAGAAGCATTCAGTTGCATCCTGTTGATATGACACCAATTAACGAATATGTATATCGATCTGGGACTGTAAGAATTCAGCGTCGGTGGATGTTTTAATTAGGTGGAATAGTTTAAAGTCGTTGGCAAGTGATAATTCCATACATTTTATCGAGAGATTCAAGTCGTTGAGATAGAGCAAGAATATGAAAGGTCCAAGATGACTACCCTGAGGAACCCCAGAGCTGGCAGTAAATGGAGAGGTCGTGCAGTCTCCGATTTTTGCAACTATTTCACGTCCAGATAGATAGGAATGAAGCCAATTCAAAAAAAGAGCCGCCGAATCCAAACCTGTCTAGTTTAGAAACAGATAACTATCTGGTGGTTGATCTTGTCGAAGGCTGCCGAAAAGTCGGTATATATGGCGTCTACTTGTAGTCTTGCTTGCAAGGAACGGATGATGAAGGATGTTTATGATATTAAGTTAGTAGAAGTTGATCGTTTAGGCATGAAACCGTGTTGGGTCTCGGATATGTAATCGGAGCAGTTATGGGTGATGAAATCCAGAACAATCTTTTCGAATAGCTTAGATACTGCACATAAAGAAGCTATTCCGCGATAGTTCGAGACAATGCCTTTGTCTCCTTTTTTGAAAACGGGGAAGACATAAGATTTTTTCCATAAATCCGGAAAAGTTCTTGAATGAAGAGAGAAATTGAATAGCATTGATAAAGGAACCAGCAAACTATTAGCACAGTTTGACAATAATGACAGGATGGCAACCAATGGGAGGGCGTAGAGGAACGTTGGTGGCAGCCTCAGAGATTTGCTGGCTGCAAATGTCGAACGAGTTAGACGCTTGAATGTCATCAAGTGACATATGAGTGGGAAGTCCAGTTTCCTTTCTCTGTTCGTTGACGTGGTCCCAGAAACGTTTCGGGTTGGTTCTGAGCTTGTACTGGATGCGACTTTGGAACGCAGAGTGGATTTATTCAATCGTTTGTATCGATTGTTTAGGTGTAAGTAGTGCGATCTGACGCAGTCTACTTTCTACTTCTGCCGCAGTCAGACGTACAATCGAGCCAAGTGAACAACAGGCCTCTTGATCTAGTGTGCATTGTCTCGAGAACAAAGGAAACATCGGACTATTCTTGTCATCATGAGTAAAGTTGACGAAAAAGCTCTACTCCGACCCAACGCTGCGGTCGTTGACTTTAAATTTTGTTTAAAATGACCGAGTTTTAGTGAAGTGGAATACCTTCTGAAGGTAAAAATGCAACTTAGGCTTGCGGAAGTCTTGTACCTTCAGTATCATCATCTTCGCAATGTAGTGTTAATATCATTCAACACGTTAGCACAAGCCGAGCGTTTCGTTTTGAAAAACAACTTAAAACATGTGGTTGAAAGTGACAACGTTGGAATTAAGATTCCCGTATACATTGGGAATGATTATATAGATGTAAGGTTATATGACCTATCACCTCATACCCCTCCTGAGCCAATTGCAAAATGCATGTCGCAATACGGAGAAGTAGAATCCGTTACACCTGATACTTGGAGAAACTTCTTCCCGGGTACTCCTAACGGCGTTTTTGTAGTGAGGATGCGGGTTGAAAGGCCTATACCCTCCTACTTGGCATTAAAACTCAATAGTCACGGAACTACAATTATGCAAATTACGCCATGCACCCATGAGGGGCAAACTCCTACGTGCAAGTATTGTAATCAGACAGCTCATCATGGACAACCTTGCGCGGAAGATGCAGAGGAAAATGCATCTCAACCGATTGCCAACTCATCTACGGCAAACAAACCTAAACAGAGTTTTCAATACCAATGTCTGAACCACAAACGGTGGCCAAATTTGTGGCAGCTGTTCAGACCATAATGACAACCACAAAAGAATCATCCAGCACCCCAAAAGCAACTGTAAGCAACTTCGGCAACGAATGCAGTAACAATGACGACGGATTTACACTGATCAACAATAAGTGCAAGAAGCAAGGGAGAACATCTGATCCCGGACACCAAGCCAGCTTCGACCGGGACGTGAAAAACAAGAGAGAATTAAATGACCCCCCTGACGCTGTTTGTTTGAAAAAAGGTCTCCGCTCGCAATAAAAAGTTGCGCGCACGAGATCCAATTAATTAATTCTTGTTTGTATTTTTGTTTTTATTTTTCCATGCATTGAAAACGTATAAAAGATCCACGGCTCCGTTAAGCTACCGCTATGAGCCGTGTCAAATAAACGAATTAAAAAAAGTGCGATCTGAGGTGTAAAGAAGGATGCTTGTTGAATTTTTTTAATGCTTGTCGCTTAGCGCATTTATAGCGTTTTAAGGTGGAGTTCGACCATTGATTCCCAGCGTGTTTTCTTCGGAATGAATTGGTCTGTAGCATATGATTGATATCGGAAAACAAAAATAATAGTGTCGAACTGTCACATTAGGCCTTTCATTTGAAACTAGGTTCGTCAAAATCAGTTCAGCCATTGCTGAGATAATTACTTGACATTAAAGTACATACATACATACACACACATACATACAGACATTGTCCCAATTTGTCGAGTTGAGTCGATTGGTATACGAGACTCTGCCCTCCGGGCCTCGGAAAAAGTTTTCAAAGTTTGAGCGAATCCTATACATTTCTTTTGTATTGTAATATGTCATTTTTGATGCTCGTATATATCATGGTCAGGAGACGTAAACTTCACGATTTTTTCTAGGTGTGAAGATACACTGTGTTATATTTCTCCCTAAAGTGAAAAAATTGGGTGAAAACCAATTTTTCTCCACAGTAAAGAGAAGATTGGGTAAAACCACATTTGCGTCTCTGTTTTTTTGGAGCTAGCGTCAATTCAACGATGGGGTCTGTAGAGGTACGATTAACCCATTCATGCCCATGTTGTTTGTGGACAACAACGTTTTTAAACAGCTATAACTTTTGATTGAGGCGAGATTTGCTCACAAAAATAAGTAAGGCTCATTAATGTGATTATTGCCTTTAATTTGAGTACTAACATTTACAAGGATCAGCTCTAGAACTGAAGTTATTGCAATTAGTCTGATTGGATTCCGATGGAGCAGTGCTGCCAGGGATAGTTTACGTTGACGACGGAAAATGATTTTTTCATATATCTTCGTTATGGTGCAATATTATTGAAGACTGATAAAACTTATCAATTTAGACTGTCGTTGGCTACGTTTTCTACATAATTGGACTATTGTCATTATTCTAGGAGAATTGCATTGAGCATTACAAGGCAAAAATTGACCAGCTTCTAGCACTGCCATGGAAGCACCTATCTTTATGAAAATAGGCTTTTCGTGTTTCTTGACCCAACCGTTTTCAAGGAAAAATAGTTTTGAAACCCTACATGCACTAGAAAAAAGTTGGGCATGAAAGGGTTAATGAGCTCAACTAAATGAACTTGGAAATTATCATATAAATTATACTCAGAAACAGAAAATCTACTTACCGGACGGACAGTGGTTGTGCTCGATTAAAGAGGGTACTAAATGTAAGCCGCAAATTAGTTTCGCCTAGGCTGAATTTATATAAAATATTTCAATAGGATTATTATATCACATCGCTTTGAATACAGATGTTAATAAAACAGAACCGTCTTCTGGAAATCGCGGTGCAATAGGGGAGACTGAGGAGACTTGGTCCCCGGGGAGACTGGATCCCATCATCGTAACTCAAAGGCGGATCAGAATACATTAATCGAATATACTAGAAAGTTGCGTAGAAAATAAATGTTTTTAATGCCAAAAAAAGAAATTGGACATGTGTAACAGAATTTTTACCAATTTAAAACAAAAAATCTCAGAAGAACTAAAGAAGATTTATTTTCTAAATTTTCAAACTTTTATACAATTGATAAAATCACCCACTACATACTAAACCTTTGCATACAGAACTACAGGAGAATATCAATTATATGAATACGTTATGATTGAGCTGATTTTTTGCGCAACTATATTTTTATTAAAGTTTGCTGAAATAGATGCTATGGGTTCACTTGATCCCTTCAAATTTGTGGAGATTTGATCCCCTTCGCCATGCTTCATACACACCACTGAACATAACCAAATTCACACGAGAAGAAAGAATTGAAGTCATTGTTGCCAGACAATAACAAAAATAATTTGTTAAAAATGAACGCTTCATCATACAGAAACTTAACTGTAATTGTTTACTGCAGTAAACAAGTAGCAACCATGCATCCCACATTTGACGTTCCCCAACCATAACAACAGACAGCTTTCAAATAATTGCATGGAGATTTAGAAAAATTCTTTAAAAAATCAGGTGGGAGATGCGTAATATGTAGTAACAAAAATAGCAATATCTAATCACAACAATCTAATCAATACCGCAATCCCATTTATAACATTGAATAAGGTAAGGTACCTATTTTTACCCTATTAGGGAGGGTACCACATAATTTCATTATTTATTAATTTTATTATTTCAGCATTTTTGCTTTGTTATTATGAGCCAATATAATAACAAAAATGTCTTGAGAATGGTGAAATTCATCTGTTTAAGCGCAGCAAAAACTCTAATCGAGTACCCCAATTATCACAATACCATTTTAGCCAATGCGTTGAGCAAATATTACAGACGCTGCTCTAATCAAAGGCTTCAGATGGTTAGGCTGATAATAGAAACATAGCAAAAATAGGCTTATTACCCTACATGCTCTTTTAAACACGCTTTCAAAGAGGAATCAAGTGTCCCCAAATTAGGGATCGAGTCTCCACTAATCAAAGAATTTTCCATTTTTTTGTTGTTTTCCGGAAATGCTCATAGCTCAAGTCCAGTGTAATATTTCCATGCAATTTTTTTTATAATTGGCAGTCATCCCTAGAAACTACATAAAACGACAAAAAATATTTAGTTTTTTTATCATTTCAAAGAGTTGGATTGAAAAATAAAAAAGGGGATCAAGTCTCCTCAGTCTCCCCCACCATATACACGACATCGAAATGCAAAATAATTTGTAAATAGGCAATTTCTTTCATGCGGTGTTCATAGTTATCCGTAGGGTCGGGGCAATAAAATGCTCGCTCGGCGGTCAAATAGTTAGGACGGCATTCACAAAGTCCATTATTTTCGTAATGTATAGAAATCGCATATTTTACGGAATTTAAAACAAAATCGCTGTACAAATTCCCACTCAGATAGGGCAAAAGTGTTGTTATGTAGTTCAGTACTACGGCAGTAACTGTTATTCGCATTCAAAAACTATTCCAGTTGACAATTTCGAAATGGGATCGTAGTATTGAAACGTTAAAAGTATTCGGTATCTAAACAATCAAAAAAAAGTGTCTCACTCTTTACGCTCCTCTCCTATACAAGATTTCGATCTGCGTAAGAAAGCAATTCAGCAACCAGCTATGGTAGACGACGCAATTACATGAATACCTGATCATGTACGATGTACGTTCCATGATCAAGGATTTCAAAGTTAAGGTGCGGTAAAATGCTTTCCATTAGACAAGAAATTTTTAAAACAAATTAATGGTGATAGTTGATAAGATATTTTTTCCGTATATCAAAATCGTTCGCTAATCGCTGTCATTTATGAATATACCACTACCGCTTTTCATTCCTACTTCTCACCACCCGCACAATAAACTGCTTGTTTATTTATCGAAACTGTCTGGCATTGAATAATTAAATATACGCGTGTCTCGTCGTGTATCGTCTTCGTTATCGTTTACGATGGCTTTTTTATCATATATACGCCTCTGTCATATGGCTGTTTTGGGGACATTGCCTTGGCCTGATGCCCCATAGGCTGCATATCAAAGTTGTGTCGTGCACAGAAACAAGCTAGTATACCTTTCCGGCGTGTTTCGAAGGTGTTGTAAAAAATTTAAAAATTTCTCACAGACTATGTGCATTGTTATTGTTATTGTGCGTACAAAGAACGTTGATACTTGTTAGTATTCCCAATAAGTTCCTACATATGTAGATCATTGTATGGCGTATTGAATGTCTAACGACTGTCTCAGACGTGTCAGAGGTAATCGGTGGCCTTGAAAATATGTAATAAAGAAATTGCGGTGAATATTGACAAAAGGCTACTATTCAATAGCCAACGTACACTGGATCCTTTTTTACGTGACAGATGCATGCGTGCGCGCATGGGGATAATGTTTCAAACTTTCCCACTTGTCCAACAAACCGTTCAACGGATATCTATTCATTTAACAGGAGTCAATTCGTTAGCTTAAGGGAGCCGGGGGTCTTTTATACATATACTATATGTAAAAAAAAATCATTTAAATTCGATTGAAGAAATTATAATATGCAGTTGTCAGTTTTAAGAAATGCATTGGCAATCATATATATCATTTAAACGCGGGTTTCAGTACCTAAAATGTACAGTTTATTCATCATTAAAAATAGCAACGAAGCTGCTGGTAAAAGATTATGATCTCAGTCATCACAGGTATTATCGGGATTCAGTCGTCTTCAGATAAGTGTTATCAAGGTGCGTAGGAATATTTGGATTAGGTCTTATATCAGGGTCAAATACCGGTTTTTGGTCAATTCAAATTTTATTTCCAACAACCTATCATGTAATCATTTTTCATCCTCTGAGCCACATAATCCTAACAAAAACTACCTGAGTAATAAAATCATATGAGCTCACAGTCCAAAATAATCATGAAGCCTATGATTACGTTAATTTATTCTATTAAATATGCCCTGTATTCGTATTGAACATGATAGCACATTCTGGTAGCTTTAAAATGCGTAGTAGATAGTTATGATCACGTTATAACAAATGCCAGTACGCGAAGGTGAAGGCAACCATGACGGTCTCTTGGTTTTGAATGTCGATGCGCCTATTATACGGTAGGTACGTGCAAATGTTTTTGGTTTGACGGTGATCAAAATGCAATTTAACCAACCAAATAGGTAGGCAAAGGTGGTTTGCTAATGGTTTCCGCTGGTTGTTTCGTGTTTTTGTTGTGCCAAGATCAAGTTCAGTCTCCGATGCTAGTCGATATTATGCGAAGTGCACGTACGGATGTAAACTTTGCGTAGCCACAAGCTTAGGGTGACAAATAATTGTAGCTAAACGGCCGTAATACGTACAACAATATAATTTTCGTCCCGGACTAAACAAACAGTTAACTTCAAAAACAATCTGTATTTGTTTTCAGATACAATATTTTTGTTTAACTTCGGATAGAAAAACATTCAATCATAGCATCCATTCTGAGGTATGCATTTTTGATTTTTTAAATCTGCAAACAGTTAGCTTTAGTGGAATGTAACAAGTTGTCGTATATCAGATGCTTCATGTCGTGAACCCTTGCCAATTTGTAAATTATTTCTTTTAAAATTAAAGAAAAAGCTATTGCATAAAAACGTTTCCAATTTAAATCTAGTGAGAAATTTTATGAAAATTTACTTTTCTTTAAAACCGCTAATGTTAAAATCTATTTATGTCTCGAAAACAAGACCCTGTTAACGTAACTCTCCTTTACGTTTCTAAAAGTATTTTCCACTCAGAGTTTTTGGGTAGTGTGCAGTTTGTTCACAGAATTGACACATGGCAATCTGAGCCTCACAAGTAAACAGTGTAGTCTGAGCATAAGGAACCATGAGCCAGGATTTCAAATGAAGGCATTTAGCAGATTAACAGCATTTTATTTATTCTAGCTCTGTTGTCTGTACTCGTACTTCCGTGTATAATATTCTGTATATCGACATTAATTTTGTAATTGAATTTATGGTACACACATAATGTTTTCTGCCATTTCTTTTCTTTTTTGCATCTTTTGCCGAAATTTCTACCGCTGATCGTCGGCTGTGTTAATATACAAATAAATGGTGCTCAGTGTTTTCTGCGGCAACTAATATTACCGTCAAATAGGGTGACTTGCTGATATGAAATTTTTCTAGTGAAAGCGAGGCTAGCTTGTAACAACGGTTGGCATGTGAAATGCAAAAGAATGAGATCGTTCCAGATAACTACATATACACTACAATACATACACTCATCAAACCGAGTCAGTTCGTAACTGACTATCAGATGTCTCTTATCCAAACCTAGGTCGAATTATTTCAAAAATGATCTTAACAGTTATGTGTCCAACAAAAAAAACACCTTTAACAGGCCAACGAGGGTACCCGGGTACCCACAAATTGAAATGCTCATAACTATGGCCTCCCTCAACCGATTTGGACACTTTTAGATATTTTGGATTCAGAAACTCGTCCACTTTTTAATTCTGTACAATAGACCCGGAATAATGGATTTGGTTTTTGGTAATCCGGATTTTCCGGAGTAATGTTCCAGTACTAGGATATGATTTGTAAATTTTAATAATGTACTAGCAATATGAGTATTAAAACTCTTCAAATTGTCTCGGAAGTCTGTTTTTTATTGTTACGGGACCCTATGGCAATTTGAAAAATGGAATTGGAATGGAATGGCCACTCACGGTCCCACGGGAACCTGCTCCGGAATGTCCGTTCCGGGGTCAAATCACCAAATGGTTCCAAAACCACGAGATACAGCCTACTGATGCAATTCCAAGAATTTTGATACCCATATTGCTAGTATTCCATTGAAGTTCACAAATAGTACCCCAGCACTGGAACCTGCTTCCGGAAACCCGGACTCCCGGGAACCGAATGAAGTAACCCGATTCATTTTTCCAAGTCCAAAAGTGGATGAGTTCCTGAATCCAAAACGGCCAAAAGTATCGAAATCGGTTAGATATTACCTTAGTTACGGGCATTTTAGTTCTGTGGGTACCCTCGTCGGCCTGTTACGTAGTAAAAAAATTCAGGAGCCCCACCTCACTCCCACCCTTACTATATCAACAATATTATTAACCCAAAAGCTTGACTTAGTGAAGTTCTAAGATGTCACAAAGTTTCAATTTCCAGCTATGGATAAAACATAGGAATTTAATCAATTGAAACTTAAAAAGGTACCCGGGTACCGCGTCGGACACACAACGGTAAAGGAAGCCAGGAACGCCCGCTTGTTGCTAGGCACCGACGCGCTTGTTTACATTGTGAAAAAATGTAATTTGAAGTGAAAATTTAAACGCACAAATGAGTTTTCGGACATTTTCCTTCGGTTACCTACACAGTAGCAGAAAATTTGAAGTTTTGTTAGTAAACGATTAAAGTTTCGCGGGTGTTTTTTGCAGTGGTGTGAGATAAAAGTGCATTTGAAAAAGTGCAATAAAAATGGGAAGAAGAAAAATAAGAGTGTTTCGAAAAGAAACCCCCCAAGTGAAGAGGGGTGATATTTTCGCACAAAATAAGAACTACAGATGGCAATTCGTCAAAAACTACAAGAACTACAGACGGCATTCCGTCAATCAACCCGATTGCATAGGAAAATTGTCTAGCTTCCTCAGTAGCAGATACATGGTTAGGCAGGGGAGAGGGGTGTGTGGCGTAGGAGCTGTGTTGTGGCACGTTTGTATAATGTCCGAGTAATTCTAAATGTATTCGATTTTTGGCAAAATAGACTCTATTTGAAAGTAAATACTTTCCTAACTCCCGATAAAAATGAAGTTTATGTAAGTTGATTGCCTTCGATGAAAAAAAACAATGCGGTGGAAACAACAACGTTTTTACGATGATATCCGTATTACAAATTGAATGAGATGCAATCTCACTCAATACCAGTTTTGAATTGTAGATTGATTGAATTTAAATCGCATCTCGAGGGATCAATTCTGAACGTTTTGTCTGCGATGAAAACTGAATCAACGATGTAGGGTGTTGAACATATTTTCACTCTATTCCTATTTTCACTCTAACCTCTTGACGCGAACAAAATAAAATTATGACGCTAGTATAAATATTTAATTTAATTTTAGGTCGTTGAGCATGGAAACAATATTTATTCTTTTTTTTTTAAACAGCATTTTAGAGATTTTTCGAAAAATACTTTTTTACTTCTTTTAGTTATTGGTATAGTTATCTTCAGAGAAAATCATGCGATCAATTCAATTAATAAAGAGTTCAAAAGACGTCGATGTGCTCTTTCCAAAAATATTTAAAATACAAGCGTTACAAGCGACCAAAGTAGAAGTAAAAAAATATATGTTTTTTAAACGGTTGAAAATTATACTTGCTAACATTCGGTCGCGTGAAACCCTAATATCTATGCAAATTGCACATTTTTGGAAAGTGCAAGACTGTACGTCTGTTACGTCAATCGGATGATTTGACGAGATATAGACAAACAACTACAAGGAATGCAATGCAATGCAAAATTGCTTTGGAAAATACTTTGTTTCCTGCCTTATCATTTGTAAACTAGTGTTATAATCCATAAACTATAAAGTTACAAATTTTTCACAGCTACATACTTGAGTTTGCCATTAAACCTACAATAATATAGAATCAAATTTTATGGCTATTACTATCTACACATTTTTAGGACTCAGTATCAGAGCTTTTGGCTCAAATGGCTATTTCTCCCAATTTAGAGCTTAGGCAGAGCACAAATCCAACTGGTGAAGGCTCAAAATCAGAGTTAAAAATAATCGAAGCTCTTATTGACGGCTGAAAATCAGAGGTGGGTAAGAAAACCAACCGGTCCGTACATTCACCGGCACGGTTGTCAAAATCTCAATACGTGTAAACGAGTGATGCACATCGTATTCGGTTTTGATTTCGTTCACACGGCAAACGAAGTCAAAACCTCAACCGAGTCTCAGTTTCTAAAACCAAACCGAGTCACTCAGTGTCGTTTACATGTGTGCACGAGTTTCTACTTGTGTTGATGTATTCTTAGCAGCGGTTTCGGTTCGGCTTTTGAAAACCGAACCTGGTTTTTTTCTATACACGGTGAAAGAAGAAGCATTAAATACGTGTGCAGTGCTGCCGAATAGACAACTGGATTGAGATCAATTAGTTGTTGAGAGTCGATGGGGCAATTTCGAAATGGCTGGTTCTGAGCAATTGTTAACAGTTCAACAATTGATGTTTGTTTCAATGCTGAAAATCAAGATGGCGTACACCAAACTAAAATAAAAAACGCTACCTTGTCTTGGCGAATAATTGCATGAAACCGAGAAATGTAGATATATTTGATTCGGCAAAATTATCTAGAGCATATAAATTGATGTTAATGTGAAAATGTTTAAATTGGAATTAAAGAAAACAATGAAATCAGCAAAGTCAATGAAAGAACAAAAATAATAAAATCCATTAAATTAATGAAATCAATAACTTCACATTCATTCAAAGAGGCCTGTTGTATTTATATCGTCAATAGTCGTATCAATGAAATCTAATCCATGTCTGGTTGTGCTGGTTAGGTGATTCTCGAATAATCTCGAGCACATACTCACATTACGTATACATATATCCTTATTATTACTGTATGGCGTATCGTATTGGAAACTCACTGTTAAACGATTAGGTCCTTATTTACTGAGTGCTGGTAAAACATATTTCTGTTATTGTTGCTGTTACTGTACATCGTTTTGACACATTATGGAGGTTCTCTAGAAGGTTTGGTCGCGAGCATTCGAGTTAAGAGAAAACTACCACTCAATCATTCAATTAGTAAAAAAAACTTAATTCATTGAGAACAGCAACCAACTAACGAATAGCAAGAACACTTTCATTTAATAGACCGCCGTTGGAAACTATGCTTCTTTAAGGAATATATATTTCCGGCGATAGCAGTCGATGTGTGTATACAAATCTACTACAGAACAATTAAATCTAAAAAAAAATGCGCAAACATTCGAGTGAAAAAAAGTTATTCACATTGTCACAAATTGTCTGTCTCATTACAACAAAACATATAAAACGACCTTTAATCATTAATGTGGATATTGGACCATACTGTAACTATGCTAGTTGTTAAATCATCATGAATAGTCCATAATTTTTAATATAATTCTGCCATTTTGAATTTCTAATTTATGACGCATTTCAAGTTTCGTTTCCTTGGAATTAAATTCCTATTTAAATATGCATGCTTTTAAATGCTAAATCGTCGTAAAAATAACACCATATTGGGATGCAAATTGGCGACGAATAACAATTTTCAAGCTCTAGACAACTTTTTGGTATCAAAAATACCCTTGTTTCATAATTTTTTTACCATTAAAACGTTATTGAACGCTAGTAGTATTGAATATAGCTCGCCATATCAGATTTTAAATTACGACAGGTATCAATTTGCGATCTTTTGACATATTTCTTATATTAAAAATGTCCAGCCTAGCCTCATGCCTTCAGTTGGACCAATAAAAAAGACGCTCATATACACTAGACAACACGTTTCATAGCGGCATGACCGGGAGCACTAGCGATATGAGAGAACTCATTTACACACGCGAAGTCACCTACACGCGACAAATACGTTAACATACAAAGGCTTGAGCCCTCCGCGATTATCCATGCAACATATACCTGCGACCTTGCAAACATAATAATATCCCGGTGATTAGGTAAATGTCTCAGCACTTTTCGTTTTCAAACGCGGTCATAAGCGTGAATCTACAAACTCCCGCGTTAGCGCGATCATGAACTTCCGGAAGTCTTTATCCTCGGTACCAGCAGTCTAGATCCATGCCTTCAATTGGACCGATTCAAAAAACAAAACTCTCATATCCACTGAACAATGGTATCAGATTCACGGTCCGCGCGCCATCATCCATGAACACATGCGAAAAGCACACGGTTTTAAAATAGAATTTATACACTTACACTATACAATTTATTATATATAATTATATGTATATTTACCTAGAAAGATCAATTCAGCAACGAGAAAAGTAAAATATCACTTCAGGGTGGATTGATTCGACCATTTTTTTTTCTTCCAGGACCCACCAGTCTACTTTTAATTGAATTATGCGTGTTTTGTTAAGCAAAAAACCTTAAAAATAATTTTGATCAGGTGTCGTATATTGAAGGCTCCATTTTGGGTTATAGCTTTCAACGAAAATGGCATAAAAAGTTCACGTGAAATGCCTCATATATGCCTCATGTGCATATTGGCGCATGTCTTATATTCGACCTCACAACTCGTGATATTAGTGTTGTTACAGCGCATATGAATGTTGATAACATAAACAGGAAATACGTATATTGTTCGGCATATTTATCACACAATGAATCATCACTTTTTGATGATTTTAAAAAGGTTGTGTCATACTGTGGCAGAAATGCGCTTCCTTTCATAATCGGCAGTGATGCAAATGCCCACCACATAATTTGGGCAGCTCATATATCAATTTGAGATGCACCGAATTGATGGAATATTTAAGTTGAACAAATTTTCATATTTTTTTTAATGTAGGAAATCACACGATCTTTTAATTTTAATTTCTTTTTTTCTACAAATAAATTGTAGGAACTTACAAATACAAATACAAATAGACACTCAACCTTTCAAACAGTAATTGAGAAAGTTATTTTTTTTATCTGGATATATATCGCTTAAATCAAAATGTTCCACTACATTGAAAACCCGTTTTTATCAGCCCCTGTTTTTATTAGTTTTTTGACTTGATTTTATCGACCAACCAGTATTATGAGGCTATATCTAGGGATTAAAGAAGAATATTTTTACAGCTTCGGTTTATCAAAAAGAAATAAACAAATATGTTTTGCCATTGTCCCTATTTTGTCAACCTAACAGAAACAAAGGGGGCTGATAAAAACGGGTCTCCGCTATATTATATTAAAGTACTCAAAAAATAAAGAGATCTTTCCGAAGACATAGAAGTGCCATACCTAATAGTTTTATCGTAAATATCAATGTCCGGCTTTTTCGTATTTCGTCCAACTACACAGTGGTCCAGAATTCAAATTTAGCAGGAATTTTGCGATTTTACTAAAACTAAACCATTTAGCCTTATTATGTCTTTGGAAAAGTTTGTTAAAACAACAGTAAGGGTGGTTCTAATTTTACAAAGATAAAAATTTTACTTTTTAATAATTCTAAATAGAGCCATACGACCTTCAGTGAAGTTGTAGAACGACAAGTTTTTGAAAAGTTTGCTGAAGACAGGTAAGATCTATCTGTCATACTTTTCATTTTACAACCAATTTAAAATCAAAGGATGGGGCATTTTTTATTTTTTCGTACCAAAAACTGGTTCATTCAAATAACTTTTGCGGCATTGATTTATAACTGAAGCAGTCTTCAGACAACTATAAGATTGTTTTAAGGCGAATAATTTGTTTGATGGCACCACCGCTTCTTCGCCAAAAATGTGGTTCTTTGGAATACGAATATCAACCTTTTTAGAGGCAAACAAAAGATAATTCTTTTTCAACTACATATAAGGTTATGATTCGAGGTAGAATTGAACAAACTCTGAAAAACATCTAAAAGATATGCAAGCAAAAAATGAAAATTGCAAAAGTTATATTAAAAATTTGGTTATTCACGAACTGACCCTTGGTAGTACAAGACTTTTCTATTATTTTAAGTAGTGGGTAAGCTTTCTAAAATGTGTTTCTTCTCCAACTTCATCGAAGATAATCAAGCTCTATCTCTAACCTTTAAAAAGTACAATTTTAAATCTCACTAAAATTAGAACCACCCTTACTTCTGTTTAAGCGAAAAGAACAGTCTTGAAAGGTACAAGAAATTTCCTAAACAATTAAGGGTGAATGACATATCGAGGTTAAAGCTCTCTAATAATCCTAAATCCTTCCCTAAACGTATTGTAAAGCTAAGTTATTTAGTTTTATCAAAAGGTTAAAATTCCTGCTAAATTTACATTCTGGACCACTGTGCACTGTGGGCAGTTGCGAGAAGCATGCTCTTTCTAATCCCTTAAAAATAAGAAAAAAAATTGATAAAAATCAAAGAAAAGAAGCACAATCGCAAAGATGCTCGCTTGAAGTCTCAATACTTAGCCAGTGCAAGCAATGTCGGAGAAAGGTCACTTTCGATTGCGCTGAAGGATGATCTGTTAAAAGATCTTCACGGGGGTCTCTTGTCAATCCCTCCTAACATTTCCATCCCCAGTCTTATTGGGTTTGGCTTAAAGTATGGCATTGTTGGATCTCTTCAGATAACGCACAAAGCTGCACCTGACTGAAACAGAAATTAATTGGAGAAATTGGAGGAGATAAGTGGGAGGACAGCGAACTTCCGTTTTATTGTCGGTTGTCGAACCATATATACTTCACCAGAATAAGGTATTCCTTTACATCCCGTGAAATGCCATGTTTAAAAAGTTCTGATGTTTCTATGAGGTTGGATTTCATTAAACCTTGTTCGCGGGCAGTTTGCTGAGAAGTTCTGAGAACCAAGTCAGCCTATAATCCTTTCTCGTCAAAAATTCCAGAGAACGGTCGTCGTAAGCACACGCGACATACAAACGCACATGCGTTCGAACACGTTAACGTACAAACGCTCGAGCCCTTCGCGATGATACACACGATCGTGAAGTACCTACGCCCGCACATATCTGAACCGTACAATGAATATCACATTCAGAATCACGGCCTGCTTCAATTGGCCTTAAACAGTTTTTAGTGGGTGACATTTTTCGTCTCGTCTGCAACTGTAGTGAGTGATTCTGACGGGGAGCCCTTCCCAGAACATAGCTCTACAGATCCAGTAGGGCAACTCTCGAAAAAATATCAACAATTGTGATTGGCGATTGCAGGTTTTGTAACTCCGGAATTTCCTCTTAAAGGGAATTTTGGAAATTGACTTTTATGCCCTAATCCTAAGTTGGCCGAGACTTGTACCCAGTTTGAATAAATACTAATCGCTTTTACATATTTCCTTTTCTTTACAGATTATGTATCTCTCGAATTGAGCATATCAAGTACCTGAAATTACACATGACATGACATGAATTTGAAACTGTTAGATTCTAGAACGTGAAAAATAAAAAAAAACAATGAGGTCTGGCATGGATACTACTTGAAGTTGATCTTTCTCCAGTAAGTGCTGAGGAATTCTAGAAGGTATACTGTCGCAATCGAGAACCAGTCGCTTTATTGTGCAATACGCATGCAAAAAACTTCATGTCAAAAAATACCCACGGCAGTCATTTATAGAGTCGGAAGGATAAGAACAACTTCAACGTGTTTGTTCCTGGAGCAAAGAGCAGAATGTTGTGTTTCAATCACCTTGGGTCCCGCTGCATTGGACCAACTAATCCGTTGGGATTGAAAACTATCGTGATTAGTCATAAGGTTTAAATTTATCAAGAAAGAACCTAACTAATCCCGGTCCAAGGATCTTTTGCACGACACCTTTTCGTTAGTTCTTCAATATTGCTGTTTTATCCCACTCATCAGACTCCAGTTTACTACACTGCCCAGAACAGACCCTTTTAGAACTGATCTTTTTTAGTTTGTTTTGAATTTTAAAATATTTGGTACCGGTAATGAACAAAGATTCACTCCGTTATACTATTATTTTATTCGAACTTTTCGGGTCAACCAAGGAAGGAATAACAGGCGACGACCAGTGCAACTTGAACATTTGTTTGAATGCACAAGTTGTTTATTTGTCTGGCAGTAAACTGCTTGCGGTGTCATTTCATCACTCCCAACTTTCGACTGGTTCCTCATATTGCGCGAACCACTTCGTAAAAAAACAACCATGTGTTTTAATTTAAAAGTAGTTTGTTTTGGTTTTAATCTTATCATGTTTATTCTGTGTAGCAACGCGAACCTTGTCGTGGTTGTGCGGGAAAGAGTTCAATCAATTACTTTTATTCTATGCTGGATTGTGCTCTTACTTACCGTAGTCTACATATAGTGGTGGCCTGTTCCTCGTACGGCAATTTTTTATATCTTTACTAACCGCAAACCTTTAACATAGATTAGATGGAGCACAATATGTTATCAGCTGCTTCTGATGGTGTATTCACTGGCACTGTTAACATTTTTAGATCGATTCATTCACATACCCATTCGGCAGCGGCGCTTGAGGTTAGTAAACTTTAAGCACACTGTGTGATAAATTTCATCGTCACCTGTGACTATATTTGTCGATCCTTTGTAAGCAACAATCTTGCATGTAAACAGCTGCTTAATTCGCGAAAAACAGCCAAAAAATTGGAACCGGTTTGCGGATCTCGCACGCGATCCAACAGCGTTCTATAATTAAACCGACGCGCGTGCAACCAAGTGCGCATGCAACACGCAACGACAATGAACTGCTTCCGACACTTGCTGCCCGAGGACTGGCTAAGTCGGACTGAGTGCGAAACGGCGAAGCTCAGAGCATCCGAGCGGTAAGGCAGAGGCGCATAGCGTCAGCGTCATGAGCCTCCACCTTCACACACAACACAGCTAAAAGTTTGCTCGCTCGGTGAGCTAGTCGCATTTTGCTCCCACTGGTCGACGATGCGAAATTCGTTCATGTTATCGGCGTTTCTCATGACCTTAGTTCTCATGGAGAACGACGAACATGATTCCGCTAGCTTTCTTCTGCTTCCACGTGGTGGACATTCGCACACTGAACTATTTGAAGCTGCAGCATGGTTGTCTGTTGAGCGGGCTTATAATATGCGAATGCGTCGGCACACATAGGAGTATTTGATTGAAAAACCTGGCCGAAATTATTTATGTAGTTGTTTGCTGCAGAAATAATTAGACTCAACTAATAGTATATATATATATATATATATATATATATATATATATATATATATATATATATATATATATATATATATATATATATATATATATATATATATATATATATATATATATATATATATATATATATATATATATATATATATATATATATATATATATATATATATATATATATATATATATATATATATATATATATATATATATATATATATATATATATATATATATATATATATATATATATCGGGTAAAATTTCGGTCGAACATTTTGAAACGGGATTCCTATATTGAAAGTATTCTACTTCAAAAGTCGAAATAAACATTGTTAGAATGTCTACAAATAGGTTTGGTTTGCAAAGGAGGTTATGAAAAACTCATTGCTAGAGGATTTCCGTTTCCATTCAATAGAACGCTGTTGCGGTACACTGAAGGCGTTCAGTTTTATCCAGGTTGGTATAATATATAGAGATATAGATTAATTTCGGGAGAGATTTTTTTCCCAACGTCAAGATGGCTGATCAGAACGAGCGTGCGTTCCAGTAGCAAATCGGTGTTAACCTGAACCGTAAACAGGTTAACAAGAAGAAGGGTTTCCGTTTGTATCGCAGCATCGGTCTCGGATTTAAAACTCCAAAAGAGGCTATCGCTGGAACCTACATTGACAAGAAATGCCCCTTCACCGGTCGAAGACCGTGCGCTTCAATGTGCTAAAGGTGAGCAAACTGGCTGGTGCCAAGAAGAAGTTCAATAAGTTCTAAAGGCTTAGAATAAAATGTGTAAATGGGGAGAAAGGGGGGAAATAAGTTTCCATGGGCATTACATTAAAATCTGGTTGTCGCGTCGAGTGAGATGCCGCAATCTCGTGTATAGAGACACTTTAGTACGGTAATATGATATTGCAAGTTTGTCTTTCGAAAAATTACAACACTGGAGATGTAAAATAATCTTTAATATTTAGCCACAAACATAAGATTAATAATCATGTGTCAAATTGCATCGCAGAGCACTGAAAATTTTCAGCACCCTTTTTTGTAAATCGTGTATCAGTTGAATAGTTGAGACCTTACAAAAGGCATATATACATTCAATGTACGGAGAAACCGTCAAAAAATTGAAAGGCCCAACGTGACCATTAGACGCTATTATTTTTGTTTTTGGATATGTTGTTTACTTTCTGAGATATGGAAGCTTTTGAGGAATTCCACGAAGATCCGTCCAAAAATCTCTAAAAACGTGACCGACCATCTTAAATTCCGATGAAACTTTACAGGTTTCACCGGCATGGAAGACTAAACATTTTCCACAGTCAATAAGATT